>NC_060277.1:113852909-113879723 GCF_021613505.1 Equus quagga | reverse complement strand
TCCATCCATCATCCACCTATCATCTATTTATCTACCCATCCATCCATTATCCACCTATCATCTACCTACCTACCTATCCATCCATCATCTCTCTATCTATCAATCCACCATCTATCTATCTATATATATATATCCATCCATCTATCATCTCTCTATCCATCCATCATTTATCTATCTATCCATCCATCCTTCTATCCATCATCTATGTATCTAACTGTCCATCCATCTATCATCTATCATCTACCTGTCTGTCTACTACTACCTTCCACCTATCTGTTTATCATCTAACCATCTCAGAACATCCATCTGTGATTGCCTGCTTTTTGCAGCTCTTACCAAAGTCCTGTGGGAGGCTTTGTTGACTATTAATTCAGGATAACTATAAGAAGTAGCTCGGAAAAGGCAGCCTCAGTAGGAGATAAGATTTGAGGCCCGACGCCTTCCCAAGCAATTTCACGTAAGACTTCCTAGCCAGACAATAGGAACCAGCCTCTCAGGCAATGCTTTCCCCCGAAGCCTCTTGTTTCAAATGACCTCAAGGTGGCTGTCCTTAAATTGGAGGGGATGAGGCCAGTAAATTCAAGGCAGGCTTCAGGCATGGAAGCAAACTATAGAAGATCTCCAGCTATGGTTACTCACACATGGATTTGAGTGGAAGGAAATAAGCCAGAAACCCATTAAGTTTTTGGGGTAATTTTATTGCCAAAAAGTCTCCCCACAGGCCTAACGTGCAAAAGTCTACGCATGTATGCATGCTGGCATGCAGAGACCAGATAAGCCATCTTTTAGTTTACATTATCTGACCATGAGGAACCACACTGGACCTGGCTGAAAGGACTGTGCCTCACCCGGGGGTCCTGGCCTGTGACAGGGTGAGACCTGGAGAAAGGCTACATGTGGTCCGGTGTGGGAAGAAGGGTAGTCACGGGTATGTGTGGGCCAGCAGGGTGACAGAGTGCCAGCTGTTTTCTAGGGCTCTCTCTCTACTTTTCCTCTATAAAGGAACCTCCAAGTTCTACGTGGGCACAAGACTGCTCCACTCGAGATTTCTCAGCCTCCTCTGCAACTAGACGAGGCCATGACTAAGTTTAGGGTGGTGGGCTATGAGCGGACGTGCTGTGTGCATATTCTGGGTTGGGCTCTTAAAACGGGTGTGCCCTCTGGGACCATTCTTTCTGTCCCATGGCTTGTGACAGCAGGAACAGCCTTCTCAGACCACAAGGTGGCAGTTGCAATATTAAGGGTGACAATGGAACAAGACAGAAGGAGCTTGGGCGCCTGACACGGAGGAGCTGGTACACCAGCCCTGGACTGTTGAGCTCCTACAGGTATAGGAGAGAGAGACAGGCTTCTGTTTCAGCCATTGATGTGCTGGTCACGGGAAAGTAGACTGGAACCTAGTATCCAGGTCAACCACCCTGCAGCGCGCCACCCTGCATTTTAAAGGCTGGGCAGCTGAAGCTGCTGGGAGCCCTCGTGTGAAGTTTCCGGGGTAAGTGAGGCAGAAGCCGTCTTCTGCTGAGTGGCCACTGTGGCTGACTTTATAAAGGGTGTCGAGGGGCAGAGGCACGGGGCTTCCTGTTCCCCTGGTCCCACTCACAGCACTGTGTTTTGAAGTCCACAGCCCCAGCGGGATTCTTGTGCATCCCCGTGTCCCTGACTGTGGCAGTGGTGGACAGCTCCCCCAGAGGGCCAGGATGCCGGTGGGGTCTGGGGCCACTGGAGGCCTGGGTGGAGCCCACCCCTTTAGCCTTCCCAAAGGTTTTGCAAGCATATTCTCTGCATGGATGGTTTCTATAAAATGATATACCCTGACTTAGCACCCAGGAGAGGGTAAATAATTAAACAATTAAACATGGAAACTGTAATGGCCTAAGTGAAGAAATCACTTTCCTTTGCAATTCCAGATAAAACTGTCAGAGCCGAAAGGGAACATACTCCCGCGCAGATAAATGTCGGGTTAGGCTTCGTTTCTTCGTCGTCTTGAAGAAGCAGAGCCACGCGGCTTGCTGAGCCGGGCTCGAGCACTCACCTTGTTGAGTAGGAAGACGTACTCCGTCACCAGCCCGCCCAGCTCAGGAATCTGGCTCTTAGTCCCCAGCAGCACATGCTCCACAAAGAGTGCGATTGAAAAAATGCGATTCCAGTGGGTTCTGTCAAGAGACGGTGTCACTCAGGAGAAGCAGGGGCAGACAGGCAGTTCCAAGGCACAGGAGGTGAAAGACGGATCCGGCAAAGGAGCTGGGTGGAGGTGGGTGGGTGTCACGCCTCAGCCCCTCGGGGCTCCCACACAGCCGCCGCCTCCGGCTCTCCACGCCTTCCCTCACTCTCAGCTCCGCGTAACTGGGGGTCTCACTTGCTGGCTTCAGCCTGTGCCTGGTGAGTCCCACCTCACCCTTAAAGGGCAGCACATGACTTGTCCCCTGACTGCTTGTCCTGTCTCTGCGGCCCTGCCTGCCCTGCTGTCCTGCCTCAGGTCCTCTCCAGTTGCTCTCTTCTGTCACAGCATTTCTCCCAAGGATCATCATAATTCGCCAGCCTCTCTATCCCGTGCATTACTCCATGCACTCCCTGAATGCAGTTATCTTCTTCTTTGTGTCTCTAGCATCAGTGTGATGCCTGGCATTTAAAAAGGGTTCAACAAATGTTAAGCAGTGAATAAGGAAAGGACTCCTTCCTGAGTCAGGAGTATCCTTCTTTTTTTTGTTTTTGAGGAAGATTAACCCTGAGCTAACATCTGCTGCCAATCCTCCTCTTTTTGCTGAGGAAGACTGGCCCTGAGCTAACATCCATGCCCATCCTCCTTTACTTTATATGTGGGACGCCTGCCACAGCATGGCTTGACAAGCAGTGCCGTGTCTTTACCTGGGATCCGAACCGGCGAACCCCAGGCTGCCTGAGTGGAACGTGCGAACTTAACCACTGCGCCACCGCCACCAGCCCGGCCCCAGGAGTATGTTTTTGATGTTCCCAGGACTTGGCAGGTTCCTGGCGAGCATGTGGGAAGGGATCAGTGAGCACCGGGCTCCTGGGTCTCACCTGACTTCCCTGATGACACCTTTGCTCACGCTCCCACTGCCTTGCAGGTACCCATCTGAGCAGAGGAGCTCCAGCGGCATGCACAGATTCTTCACTATCTGTAACCACGCCTGGGGACTGGGCTTCAGGATGTCCCTGGTCAGAATTTCAGCACAGGCCATTGCTGCAAATGCATCCAGAGTCTGGGGAGATGGAGAACAGGCCCGTGGCTGAGCCGCCCTGCCCAAACCCCCTTTCGGCTGCTCCTCTAAATCCTAAGTCCAGGGGCCCAGGATGTTAGGCCAGTGTGTTCTTGTGTTCCAGGCTTGGAGCTTCATCTTTTATTGTTTTGGGATAGAGGAAGCATTAGTCAGATGTGTTCTTAACATCCGAGTTGTACGGACATATGCTTGTGAAGTCTCCCACTTGGAACACAGCCCAGAAGCCTGTCCTTCCGAGAATGGTGCTGGGAGCACCCGCCCGCCCGCTCGAGGAAGGCCGAGCCCTGGCTCTGAGCACTAAGTGCCCCCAGAGGAGCCATACCATCTCACATCTAGCCAAGCCGTGGTTCCACGGAGCTTCCATCAGCCTGCTTAGAATTTGGGGGTGGATAGTCAGGATTCTGGAGAAGTTCTGCAGCCGGCTCCTGAAGTGCTGGGAGGCCAGGTGCACCCACGGTAAGGAAATCTGCTCCTCCGGCCCCGCCGCCGTCAGCTGACGGATGCAGGACAACAGGGCTGCCCGCAGGGCCTGGGTGGGAAACGAGCTTTTAGTGTAAATTTGTAAACTACCAAAAAAAAAAAGAGATGTTTTCCCTGCGGAAAATTGGAACTATTCAAAAACAACAAAAAAGGAAATTAAAAATTATGATACTATTTTTGTATCCTATAGTAATACAGATACTATTACTATCTCTAGTTTACTTTTTGGTGTCACCACTTCTACGCATTTTTATATCCATATGGCTCTTCCCTGTTGTCCCCAAATTAGGATCACAGTGTATTCCTGATTTTTTTCCACTTATTATATTACGAACATTTCTCTATCATTAAGTACACCTGAAGAACATCCTTTGGAGTGGCTGCACAATAAGCAGTCAAATGGCCCTACTTTAATTTCTCCAACCCTCATTATTGGACAATAAAATTGTTTCTAATTTTCCATTTTTAGAAATAAAGCTTAAAAGAACATTCCTGTGGATAAAACGTTGTCCACGTCTCCCATAACGTTCTCAGGACAGAATCACCAGTTCAGATTTTATAAGGTTCTCAGTTCATCCCCCAGGTGGTTTTGCAGAAGCACAGTGCTGGCTCACAATGGAGGAACTTCTGCCTTTTTAAAAATCAGTTTTTCCACATGGATACATAAAAAAATAGTATCTAAAAATTGTTCATGTTTCATTGATTTACTAGTGAGGCTGAGCCATTTTCAAATGTATTCTGGATATCTGTGTAATTATTCTGTTAATCGTTGCTTTATAATTTTCACCAATTTTTAGAAATTAGAGTATTTTCTTATTAATTCCTAAGACTACTTTATTAACCTTTTTTTTTGGCTGAGGAAGGTTAGCCCTGAGCTAACATCCATGCCAATCTTCCTCCACTTTCTATGTGGGTTGCCACCACAGCATGGCTGATGAGTGGTGTAGGTCCCTGCCCGGGATCCAAACCTGCAAACCTGGGCCACTGAAGCAGAGCACACTAACTTAACCACTATGCCACAGGGCTGGCCCCTCCACTTTCTGTTTTTATGTACTGAAATTTGAGATCTTTATGTCATCAAAAGTATCGGTCTTCCCATTGAAATTTCAGTTATCATTATGCCGTGGAGTCAGTTAAGTATTTACCTATTTTGCTTCGAGAGACTCTAAACATTTCAAAAGAAGGTGTTACCAGGGAAATTGGAAGACGTCCTTATTATGTTAATAAAAAGCTCATGTTTTAGGAGGCCCTGGGTGGTGAGCTGAGGATCTAAGACAGAGCCTTTTGAGGCCATGAGCGGCATCTTCAGGCACCAGAGTCCTCCCAGACCATGTGCTAGTCCACAAACATGATGGCACCAGTCTCAGCAGCTGAAGAAGGGTTCTCACGTTTGCATCCAGTTCACATCACACCAGCTTTGCTCCCGTCCCCAGATCAGGATTTACCTTTAATTCCTCCCAAGTGGATACTCTCATGGTCAGGAGAAGGAAGTCCTGCAGGTAGCACTGAAGGAGTTCTTGCTGCTGCTCGGCACGGAGCTGAGCAAGGAACCTGCCCAGAGGAGTCTGCTGGAAGATTTCCACCAGCTTCTCTGACGACTCTGCAGGGGGGAGACCAAGGAAGGGCTTGGAGTGAGAATGCAAACCATGACTCTTCCCTCTCGCTCAGGACACGCTGCTCCTCCTGGTGAAGGGCAGTTGCTCTGCCAACAGTAATGGTGGATCAGCCTCGTTGGACATCAGCTCATGGCACAGAGGAGTCAGCTGCCTGACTTTATGATCATTTCTAGACACTTCAGACATTTTTCCAGTGGAGTAACAGAAACAGAGGCAGGACCGACGTTAAATTTTGGTCACTAACAGCCTAGCCAGCCCCAAAGGGCTCAAACGATCTGAGACAGACCAAGTTTCATGTCCATCAAGTCAAAATGGGCTTCAGGACCCAAGTGGATCAGGAGTGAGTGGCTGCTCTTCAGGGGCTGGGGCCAGAAGCTGCTCAAACCTGAAAGATCTGCCTTCTCGTGCATGGGGGCTGGCCCTCGGGCACATGCGATCACAGAAAAGCAGTGTCGTTAGGGTATGGACTTGAAAAAGGAAATACTCTTCCCTCAGGAGACAGACTGCTTCAAATTTGTTTGGAGAAAGTGGCAGAATGCTTACCTAGAAAAGTAAGTTCATCTTCAAGGATTTGGCCTGTATTTTTTAAAGGCAGTGCTATAATTAAACTCTGAAAAGATTATGTCATGGATGACAGATGACTTTTCCAAAAGCATTGTGTTATCACTGGTTTTCCTGGAGCGCCAATGGCTAAACTACTTGGCATGTGTGCGACAGCAGAGCAAGGCGCCACGTAGTTCAGGAGGAGCACTGAGGCTCAGTTTGGGCAAAGACATTCCATTCTAGTCGCTAGCAGCTGCTGAGAAAGGCTTGATGGGACATCTCCTGAGCCCTGTGCCCTAGCTGTCCAGAAGCCTCAGAATGGGAATGACTGACTCACGACGGGGTAACAGGCTCTCCTCCTGCCAGAACGTATCCCATTCCACCACGTGCCTGGGCTCACCTTCAGCTCCTGTGATGTACTGAGCCTGGACCCACAGCTCTTCCAGATAGTCTTTGATTCGCCAGCTAAATGGGACGTCATTGTAGAAGCCCTCTGCAAGGTTCATATAGTTCTGCACCATGATGTAGGACATCTCACTTTTAGATCTGCAATAAGGCAAATGAAGACAAAGACCATGTTGCTCAAGAAACAAGACAAGATCCACCGCTGATGCCACTTCCTCTCCATCCTCAAGAACAAGTGTGCTTAAAAGGCTACAAAGACAGCCCACTGGTCTGTTTTATAGCTCAGGGATTCTGTTTATAAAAGAACTCCAGGGCGACCTTATGTAATCTCTTTGCTTCGCAGACAAAACAAAAACAAACCAAGGGAGGGGTCAAGTAGTTGCCCACAGTCTCAGGCAGAAGCAGGTGTTGTGGGGCCTGCACTTACCCTGGCCCTAAACCTACACACAGAGAACATGACTTGTCAGAAGCAAGTCGTTCTCTCATGATCAACGGTGTCTTGTCTTCTAAGTAAGTGTTTCCACTGGAGATTCAGAATTCCGTTTATTCATATATTCTTTTATTAACCTGCACCCCAGAACTGAAGCCCCCTGAAATCCAAATGGGAAGCTTTTGGGTGGCCAGCTGAGCTTGAGTTGCACAAGATCAGGCCTAGGGGTAGGCTGTGTGATTCCCCCCACGGAAGGAAGAACAGGAAAAGTGACACAAATCAAACGGCTCTCCTAAGTACAGCTTCTCTGGTGTACACAGAGCTGACTCTGGTGATTTTAGCTGTAACGAGTGCTCTGGAAACAGGGTACTGAAGCCAGAAGAGAATGAAACAAAGATTTCTCAGAACTTCATAAACTCCCATTTGTTGCTGTAATGCCATAACCCTTTAGGCTATGAAAAGAGCGAACTTAAATGTGATCCTAAAATCGATACCCACATTTCGCCAAATACTTGGGAGAGCATATTAAGATTGCTGCTATGTTATGACCTTTTTCCTTTCCCACAAAAAGAAAGTCATCTATTCACCTTGTATCATTTGTCACAAGAGGAATGTTCAGAAGCTTAATGTCACTGAAAATAAACATCCAAAGATCTCTTGCCCAGGATGGAGCATCTGGCCTGGTCAGTAGCTCAAGGTTGCCGTCTCTGTCGATGAAGGATATCATGCTCGCCAGGAGAGGAGTCACCGTGCCCTGGACCCGCTTCCAGAGGGTATGCCTGCAGAGCAGAGGAGAGGCAGACTCCAGTGCCCCGTCAGAGCGACCACAGACCACAGGGGATTCCTGCGTCCTTCTGACAGTCTGCTCCTTCCTGGGCTGTAACAAAACATCTGGTCTCCTAACTCCCACACTAGAGCCATAGCAATAAATGGAAATTTTCACTATTTTTAAGAACCAGAAGAGAGACTCACAAATGCAAATGTCTAGGGGCAGAACTGGAGTAGATCTTAATTCTACATCTAATCAACTATAATTATTTCATTGAAAAGGCCAAGTAGTACATTTGCTTTATTTTGTCATATGACTATTTTCCAGAACAAGTCATCTAGGTTCTATAAAGAAAGAAAACAATGACCAAATTCATTTGTGGAAAAAAAAAAAGTCAGTTGTAGATAGAATATAATAAAGAAGAGACCAAAGTAAATTCATTTCGGAGCGACATCAGCATCATGGCGGTGTGAGTGGTTCCCTTTGTGTCTCCCCTTTAAGTTACAACCAAATGGACAGTCATTAACCAGCAGAGGATTCCTCACACAGAACAGGACGTCTGAGAGATCCACGCAGCTGTGCACTTGCAGGTGGGGGACTGGATCCCCGGAAGGCAGCGGAACCAGGTGAGCAGACCCCTCCCCCTCCCTGGTGCAGCAAGCCACTCGCAGATCCTCACACAAAGGGAATTCCTTTCAAATCAAGTTAAGCAAGAAAGCACGTGTTTATCTAGAACTTAGTTCTTGTTGATAATGGTTTTGCACACTAGATCTGAGATTTTTTATATATAAATAAATTTGATTGCTTATATTAAATACATTATACTTTGCTGCTATAATTTTGTTTATACACAATAATAAACTAGAATTCATTTCAAAATTCTTGCGGTAAAGCATAAGAAATCTACTACTTGGTAATTAACATTGGGGAGAAAAATGCAGGCTCTATTGTAAAAAGAATAAAAAGAAATACCCTACTTTTTTTTTAAAAGATTTTACTTTTTCTTTTTTCTCCCCAAAGCCCCCCAGTACATAGTTGTGTATTTTTAGTTGTGGGTCCTTCCAGTTGTGGCATGTGGGATGCCACCTCAGCGTGGCCTGATGAGCTGTGCCATGTCCACGCCCACGATTCAAATCAGTGAAACCCTGGGCCACCAAAGCTGGAGCGCAAGAACTTAACCACTCAGCCATAGGGCTGGCCCCAGAAATACCCTACTTTTTAAACAATGCAGTGCACAGAAACCTGCAGACAATTCAAAATGTCTATTGAGTAAACAAAGCATGCTAATGATCAAAGAGATCACTTGATTTAAGGAAAAAATGCCCAACTAGAGGAAGCGTGGAAGACCATAGACATGAAAGGAAGTGCTGGCTGCAGGGAGAGAAGGGGAGCTGCACCTGCGCAGGCGTGCTGACTGGGCATCAGAACAACCCTCGTATACAGACTATCCCAGTCGGGACTATTAACCCCGAGAGGGCAAATGGCTTAAGTCCAAAACACAGAGGTAGTGAATGGAGTTAGTCCCTACTGGCCTATGACAGTGGACCGGCAGGCTCTGGGGCTCCGCTTGACCCCTGACACAGGGAGTTACATGAGTGAGTTCTGACTGCTGGACTGAGAGGCTGTTCAGAAACCGCAGGAGGCCGAGTGAGATGAGGCCAGTCCCAATGCCACAGCAAACAGCAGGGCAGGGAAGGTGGGGCTGCCCATCCCGCTCTGAACACCTGGCAAATGTGGGAAGTTCGGGAACTGAAGAGGAGGCTGAAAATACAGACGTTAAGAAATATGTCGAGGTAAGTAGTCAGTAAAATCCATAAGGAGTAACCGAGGGAAAGGAAAATATTTCTAGATTCATATCTGATCTCATAAAATTTCTTATTCAGAAAGCATAATTAGGGAAGAAATTAAGGATAACTGGAGAAAAAAATAGAAGCAGAAAACTTCCCACAGGAATGAATGAGCATCAAGGAGCTCGCACTTTCCACTCGGCTCTGTTGCTCCTCATCTTCCTCCCACTGGCGGCGCGCTGGCAGCACGCCCAAAGCCCACCCGGCAGGCGGGGAAGGTCGGACCGCAAGGGGCCTTATGCAAGAGGTAAACTTTCTTTCAGACATGAGGAGGCTGAGAGCCAGAGGGATGAAGTGACCGGTCTAAGATGACCCTGCCAACTGGGGCACTGAATCTTCCATCTGGCATCTAGAACAGTCAGTCCCTCCTCCTTCCACGAGACAGGTCGTCATGGGTTAGTCCTGAGAAAAGGCCCAAGGTTTTATAGAAAAAGGACCATGGACAGTAAATGAATACTCTGGGGTCTTATGTCTGCAGTTATCAAATAACTTCAAGCAGTAGGTCTAGGAAAATAATTTCCGTTCCCTTCCTGCATATCCCCTTCTTAACAACCTGGAACAGCATCTGTTTCTCTGGTACCAGACATGATGGTCAACATTTATATCCTACAAGAAAAGATGTTCTATTTTTTTTGTTATTTATTATGAAAAAATTTAAACACACACAGAAGAAGAGAAAAGAGATAGCAAACCCCCACGTAACCACCACCCAGACTATCTTATGCTCATTGCAGGAACAAATGACCCCTTTGCTCAGACAAACATTTTGGCCCTCTTTCCTTGGCTGGGGAGAGGGCACGAGCAGGAGCTGCAGGCCAGGCTGCCACAAGGCAGAACGTCCTGGCTTCTTTGGGTCACAGTACCTGAATGTGCCTGCCTCCTGGAGAGCGTCCTGATTCGAAGCTTCCCTCTCTACCCATTCCTTCATATTGTGGAGGTAGTTCTCTTCTTGCTTCTTCAAAAGGACATAGAGGCGCATCTTGGCTACCCGTAAGAAAGCGGCTGTGAAAGAGCAGAAGAGACATGCACTCCACATGTCCTACGGGCGCCGAGCAGTGGGCGCTGCAAGGCTGACCCAGCGCACGGGGAAGGGAAGCCGCCGGTCCCTGGCCAGGCCAAGTCTAGAGCAAAACTGGAGAGGTGTGCATGGATTCCTGCCGGGTCAGGCACTTCCACGCACCATGGAAGGGTGCACGCAGGTGGGGTGATTCTCACTCCTGGGGAGGAGCCATGCCGGGGCACAGGCGGGAGAGGGCAATCATACCTCTGCATCTGTCGTCTTCGTTCAAGAGGCTGAGGAGAATCTCCACCCTCCTCACGCTGCGCTGGGAGCACTCATTCTGGTCTCGGAGCATGCCCACAGCACTCTGTATGCAGCTCCTCAGCAGGCTGGTGGTGTCCAGGACCTGCGTCTGTTGACAGAGACAATCAGGCCTTCCCTTTCTGCCACCTACATGATGGGTAAAAGCCAAGCCACCCACGGGAGCCGAGGTCCACGTGCTGGCGTGCGGGCACACAGGGTGGGGTTCTTGCTGGGCAGAGCTCCTGCGGCGGGCCTGCCTGCCGCTGTCCACCAGCCCTTGCACGACTGCTCTCAGAGCCACTGCAAGGGTGGTCGTGTGCGCGTGGGGACTCAGTCAGCGGTCAAGGAACAGAGTAAACTGACGAGGAGACGTCAGGACAGCCAGTGTCAGACCTCGTCCTGGTAATTCACCTACACCTGCAGTGTGGAGGGACAAGAGGTGCGGGCTAACCCCTGAGCGGCTGAGTCTACTCCTCAGACTCCTGGGAGAATAAAGCATAGAGAAGCCACTCATGAGGGGAGCCCAGCAGCACGGGGGGCCCAAAGAACTAGAAAGAACTAGAACTCACATTGCTTCTCTCCAGCTCAGAGGTCTCACTTTCCGTTTCCATTTCCACCTCAGTCACTTCCCCTGATGTTTCAGTCCCTGTTTCCATCGGCTCCTCACACTGGGCTCCGGCACTGTGTTCCATCTCCGCTGCAACAGAAGCAAACGCAATCCTTTACTGTTCGGAAGACGGAACGGGAGCACCGGCAGCACTGTCTGTGGGGTGTGTGATGGGCTCTAACCACCAGGCTTTCCCTGGCACCCAGCTCCAGTGGGGTCCCCAAAGGAGGGGCCACTGGTCACACAGATCTGCCTCTGATTCGTCCACTCAGGGTGGTCCACCAGCGGCAACACCTTACATCCACCCTGGACTCAGATGCTGATACAGGAACCAAGGCAGACAGAGCCTGACGTTTTCATCCCACGGGCACTCACTTCCACAGCCTACGCCTCCACAAAGACCTACTTATTCATGTGCAAATACTGCCTTCTCCTTGGCCTTGGGAAGTAGTAGCTGGTGCCCCATGCCTAGTCGTCAGTCAGCTTAGCAGACTGGCTCCTGCTGAGGGGCAGGTGCCAGGACCCCAAGGTGACAAAAGTACCGTGGCCCTGTTCTCACAGTGCATGTGGCACAGCTCAACCCCCACCCCGGCTGCGCTCCTGCCCTCCTGCATGCCCACAGACTCTGCTCACGACTTACCCTCAGGCCCACCTTCCGGCCTGAAGAGCTGGCTGATGGCCGCACCCTGCAGCTTAGTCACATCGGAAACCATGAGCGCGGACCTTCGGAGGTCGTCGATGTGCACGGACTGCCACAGCCCTGTGGGGAGCAAGCCACCAGAATCCGCTCATGGCTTCCCGGTCTCCCTGTTAGTCACAGCAGGGATACACCCCACGTCCTGACATGTAAATACACTGTTGCTGAAGGAATGATTGTCCCCTAAAGTCGAAACCTTTGAATATATGCAGAAACCACGGGACTCATGCCATACATGTCAACAACTCCAACACAAACATCAGTGTTCAGAACTGAAATGACTGACTTGAGAAGGATATCTAAAGAAGGTCTGTGATTCTTTTTTTTTTTGCTGAGGAAGATTGGTCCTGAGCTAACATCTGTTGCCAATCTTCCTCTTTTTGCTTGAGGAAGATTCACCCTGAGCTAATATCTGTGCCAATTTTCCTCTATTTTGTATGTGGGCCACTGCCACAGCATGGCCACCAACAAGTGGTGTAGGTCCACGCCCAGGAACCAAACCTGGGCCCCCAAAACAGAGTGTGCCAAACTTAACCACTAGGCCATAGGGCCGGCCCCTGTGACTCTTACATTTTTGTTACTATACCTGTTTTATCATAATTAGTAAAGGGGACAGTGGCAGGACTGGCCTCCCATTATCTATGAAATTATTAAAAGAAACTTATTTGCCATTTTTAGAATACCAATTTTCTTACATAATAAATATTTGGTGACCCATTCGTCAGGAATAAAAGAGAGAGAGAGCAATTTAAGATAGCAATCCCCTACTGCCAGAAATAGGCATAAAGTACCAGTGCCTTCACAATCACATTAGTCTGGAATATCATACCTGCATTATCCATAATAAAAAGAGAGAAACCAGAGAGACTGATCAAGTGTTTATCTACAAGTTATTAAAGGAAATGCTATATGTTGCAGTGGCAAGTCCAAAGATAAGTGCTTTTGGCAGCAACCATTGGTAAGAAATCTAACTGCATTAGATTGTTGAGACTGACATGAATGTTTTAATTTCAGGCTTGTACACCATAGGGCCAAATTAGAAGTAACTCAAACATTAAACAAACATACTCACTAATATCGTGGTCCTACCTCCATGGAATCCGACATAGGATGTTCCACTTCCCATCCGGGACAGTTTCGTGATGAAATAGACTAAGATACAGCCCTCATTTCCTTCTATCTTGTTGATTTCATTCATAGCAGAATACCTATTTTAAAAACAAACAAGCAAAGACAAAACAAATAAAAACAAAATCAAAGTTGTGAAATGCTTGAAGGGTGTCGTAGGAGCTGTCACATTCAACCTCATGTTTTTCTAGCTTAAATAAATTTCACACCCTCGTGCTCATTATCTTCTCTTATGAGAAAATGAGAGCAAGTTCTCTCTTAGCAGGCTCATCTTCCTCCCCAGGCCCGTGCCCCTCTGCTTTGAAGAGGCCTTCTTTATCTGTCAGGAACCTTATCTTGCAATACTCGATGGGCTGCGCTGGTGCTACTAAGAGGGAGGCTGGTACTTTCCATTTCAAGAAACAGAATTCTGTGAACAGACAACCACGAGATGAAATATGGCTTCCAATGCTTCAAAAGGCCCAGAAATCACCTTCATTTTAACATTAAGTAATAGGGGAACATAGTTAATTCTAAAGTATCAGATTTCCACCACAAACACTATAAAAATGTCCAACGAATACAAATGAAAGCTTTTACATACTGTTACTGCCCTTGAACTTACAGTAAATTCAAATCGTGTAATTTAAAATTAATAATTACCAAAACATGTCTGCAAACATATGTTTCAAGCATACTCTTTATTATCCTCCTAATATTTTATTATTTATATTTCTTGCATTTTACCATTTTTGTATTGTTATTAATCTCTTCTCTCTCTGTTTCTCTTTCTTCATTTTCTCTAGCCCACATTTGGGGGAATTAAAAGGGAAAATCAGGGGCTGGCCCCGTGGCCGAGTGGTTGAGTTCGCGCGCTCCGCTGCAGGCGGCCCAGTGTTTCGTTGGTTCGAATCCTGGGCGCGGATACGGCACTGCTCATCAAACCACGCTGAGGCAGCAGCCCCCATGCCACAACTAGAAGGACCCACAACGAAGAATATACAACTATGTACTAGGGGGCTTTGGGGAGAAAAAGGAAAAAAATAAAATCTTTTAAAAAAAAGGGAAAATCAATTTTATTTTGATTTCTATGTTTCTTCTGATACTATACTGTTTTCAGGGAAGAAATTCTTTAGCAAAAAATAAATTTTGCTTTTCCTATGTGGTTTCTGAGAAAAATAACAAAAACATACTTAGCTGAGGCGATGAGCTGAGCGCTATGAACTCCATCTTCAAAATCTGTTTGAATAATGAGGATTTTACATTTGGCTTTGTTTTTTAAGCAGTTTCTGAAAGAAAAAGGAAATGGTCCAAGTGAGTTCTCTGTCCTAAAAAATGGGTGGTAAAATTCCCCAAAGTGATATGGAAACGTAAAGGTTCATGGAAACAGCTATTCAGGTGGGCTCTCCTCTGCAAGGTGAGTAGACAAACCAGTAGAAAGAGATGAATAAACGTCTCCCGATGAGCCCCAGGACGCTGGTTTTAGAGAAGGACGTTCACGCAGAAGATAAGGATGAGATGGAGGGTTTAACAACTACCCTGTTCAGAGTCACATGTCCTCCATGTTCACTGTCCAGTGCTGGGGACACCAGTGGTTATTATAGCCACAGGTGAAATGCAAGGTGGTCAGGGCTGAGGACGGAGGGGGCGGGCTGCAGACGGGGAGCTCACCGGACTTCCTTGAGGAAGGAGTACTCGGTGTCAAACTGCTGCAGTGACAGGATTGTGGGTTTCAGAGCTCTGCCCTCCACTTCTGACTCTAGAATTTCGCAGTCATGACTGGTTAGCAGTCTGGAGAAAGTGGTGATCTGCAAAGTCAGGAAAGGCAAATTATTTGCTAGAATTCAAGGAAAGGTTGCACGTCTGCTAGGTTTAAATCCTAGAACTATGAGGCTATTTAGCAAATGCCTTCTATGGGCTCAGCATTGTGCAGTTGTACACAGATGGAAAAGAATCCCAACCCAGGAGTTTTTAAAAAGAAGGCAGCGCTGAGGAAAACAGAACCCACGGGATCAAAAGGTATTGGGGAGAAGACGCCCCCTGTCCCTAAGATGCTTTCGAGTCTCCTTGCTGGACTAGCGTCTCTTCCTGCTCTAGTCCCAACTGGAAATTCTGACTAGGCCTCAGGGCTCAGCACAAATGCCATTTCTTCCTCGCAATCTTGCTTCATGCTTTCAGGTGGAATTAGCCATTAACCCCTCCTTCCTTCCCACAGCTGTTATCAATTCTCCACCACTGGATGGCACCGCACAGCATAACCAAAACACTCCTTAAGGGCGTGCTGATGTCGCAGTGCCCAAATCCCTATCTCCAGGTTGGCCAACCACTGAGCATCTGACTCCTATATCCAACAGCATGGTAGACATGTCTGCCCCGAATGCAATTTGCCATTGCCTCCCCAAAACTTGTTGCTCGTCACTGGACTGTGATTAACCAAACCTCCAGCCATCTGAAGAAGAACCGAGGGAGTCACTCCTCCATCTCACAGCCTCTATGCGGAATCAGTCATTAGCTCTGCCAATTTACATCCTAACTATTTCTCAATTCCACCCATCCATCTGCTCCTCTACTTTGACTGAACTGATATAGCAGCCTTCCTACTGATATATCTTTTCTATGATAGTCTTTTAGCAGATCTTTTTCCCCGATTTCCCAGGCAGTGGGACGAGTCTCAACACACATCCCTCCATCACTCCCCTCTGTACAGAAGAGACCACGCTCCTAGTGCCGCCGACAAGGCCCTCCACGAAGCCTCTCCCACTCTATCTCACCCTGTCTCTAGGCACTCATGGGCTTGAACTTTAACTCCATCAATGATCAGCCCCTGGTTTCCTGCACAGACTGTTGTTTCACACCTCAACAACTTTGGTCAAGTAGGGCCCTCTGCTTATAACACTTTCCCCACCATCCTCCACAATAGCTTGAGGATAACCTCTTAAAGACGTCATCTCACCCATCCTAATCTGCGCTGTTCCTCTTTGCCTCTGTGGGCGGCATCATTGCATGATACCAACGGCACCCGTTTGTGGGTCTGTCTTTGCACCTTACACTGTGTGCTGACCAAAGACAAGAACTGTGACACTCATTTTTGTATCCCCAGCACCCTTAGGCAGTACTCAGATGTGGTACTTCATCTGTCGAAGTGAATGTGGTATATAGTGCTACTATCAGCACAGCACTGCACAGAAACAGGCACTCACATCTGGTTCAACCGAACTTTTATAAACGGGTCTCCTCACACTTAACATAGAGAGGAACCAAAAGTCTCAACATATCCTTTTACGCTTCCTATACACTGACTTGGAAAGAATCTTGAACTGTTGACGCTAGGGATTCAAGGACCCTGAGGTGAAAGAGGACAAGGGTAGAACGGGAGATAGTCACCTCTGTGAAGACGGCATGGCGTCCCGGATCCATCGTGTGAAGGTGAGCCTCAAGGAAGTCTGCAAAGGAGTTATGCTGCTGCTTGGCATAGTATTCTCGTGACAGAGAGAGTGCAGTGGACAAGCCCAACGAGGAAGCCCTCAGCCGGACCACGGCGTCAGGCGTGGCACAGTTCAGCAGTGTCAGTTTGGCCTCGTCAGATACCTTCCGGTAGAATTCATTAGTCGGGGCCCCGTGACCCAGCCTCTCTATGACCTGGAGCACCACAGAGGCACAAGTGTCTGAGTGGTAGCCAATGAAGACGTCAGAAGGGCTGTATTGGTGTCTGGCTAGAAACGGGTCTGTTTTCATATCTATAAATTTTTCCACCCAGACCTTGAGATCTTCCACAATATTCTTCTGCCACTTCTCCAAAACGGTGTTGATATCCAGATAGTGCTTCTCCAGCCGGTTAATAAGTGGGATGGGAAAATGTCTGTAGACGACGTCCTTCTCTTCAATGACTATCAAGCGGAAGTCCGGGTGAACCCGACATTTGACCCTATGGGTGCCCAGGCCCAGGTCCACGTACTTCTGGCCCCCGAGGTAGACGTAGTACTGATTGAGCGCGTCGTACAGGCTCTCGTAGAGGTTCTGCAGGTTGAGCAGCATCACCATCTTGCCGGTCTCCATGCAGATTTTCACGCGGTTGATATTTCTGCAGATCTGAGTGTACTCTTGATCCTTGGGGAAACTGGAACCAAAAATAATCTCTGGCTGCTGGTCCTGGCTGAAGAACGTCTGCTGCAGGATCTGCAGGGCCACGTAGTTTCTGGTCAGCACCAGTAAATACCGGGACTCGGTGTCATCCAGCTCTCTGCCCGGCTCCTTCGTAAGATCACCGTACATGTTTTGCTTGATCAGCTCCATGGTGCTGACTTCTTTTGAGCACTTTGCCTCAGGTAAATTGGCTGTAAAAATGTCCACAGCATGGATGTCATCTTTGCCACTGAAGTTCCGAAGGACGGCCTGTGCGATATCTTGTGGGGAAGGCTTTTTGTTAGAACGTTTGGCAGCAGCAAAGACCATTTTGATGAGGCTGTAGTAGTCACGGAGCCCAAAGAATTCCTTGTCTTGGTTCCGACACACTGTTTCATAGGCTTTGGCAAAGGACTCAAAGTATCCTTGGATTCTTTCTCGAACGAGGGGCTCTGAAGAGCAAATTCCCTTGGCGCTCTCTATGAGCTCTTTCTTGTTGGGGCTGCCACGTGACACAAAAATACCCCGGTTCATCTTGGCAGGGTCCAGGGCCCAGTTGGAAATGCCTATGAAGCCAACTTTTTTGTGGGGGGCAGGATCGTCTTCAATGCACCCGTCTTCCAGCAGTGGGTGCAGAGCCTTCAGGGGCATTTTGGGCGAGTCTTCCGCCAGCCCCACCTCATCCAGCACCACCACGGAGACGTACTGCTGCAGGTCCTTCCCCTGCTGGAAGCGAGCACACTGCTTAAAGGTGCCTATGATGCCTTGTGGGGTGGAATGTGGGCTGCACTGGAAGGACACCAGGTGGACCTGCTTCAGGCTCCGGAAGAGGTCTGAGGGAGCAGCCTGGCCTTGCATGGCATCTGCCACAATGGTCTTGGCGAGAGATTTGGAGCTGCCGGGCTTCCCCACCAGGAAGAGAGGAATCTTAAGCTCAATGCAGATAACCATCATGAAGACATTCTCCTTCAAAGCCAAGTTCTTGGCGATGGTTTTCCTCAGAGACACACCATTCAGAAAAAGATCCTGTGTTCGCGTTATCTCGTCCAGAATAACCTTGCTGTCATTATATGGTTCTGGAAAGGACCTGGAAATGGCTCTCCGATACAATTCCTTCTCTTCTAAAGAGGCGTGATAGCATACCCCGATGGCCAGCACCAGGGACCAGAGCACAGGATCTCTCTCAAAGTCGTTTCTGCTGACATTGGATTCGCAGAAAAGGGAATCCAGCTTTGACAAGAGCATCTCACTGTGGTCATAAAACCATCTGAAAACTCTGACGCAGCGCTCCACATCCCGGAGGCTCACAAAACTGCACTCATTGTTTCTTTTCCTCATGAAACCCTGAGAGGCAGAGAGCACTTCTGCGATCACACGCGTCTCGTTTGGACCCACTGCAGTGGAGTCCACCAGTCTCTGGACAATTTGCTGGATGTAGAGCTTTTCTGCGGTGTCATTCAGCTGTCCAAAATCCCACACCAGAGGAATCAGGCTCGGTGGCAGAGCGTGGACTCGGTATACCAACTGCCTCAGGGGAATGGAGCCAAGCCTGTCTGCCGTCTCCTCTGCACTAACCCTGTAGCCCAAACCAGCTGACTCCAGGCGGGAGATCATCTCCTGGGTGTGCTTCCGGTAAGGGTTGCAGGCTGCTATGATATGCAAACCAGAGTCCTTAGCCAGGGGCTCGCCGCCCACAGTACGATCACAGAGGACTTCTTTGATACAGCTTATAGCTTCTGTTGTGTTAGCTTCATCGAAGAACAAGATAGTATCCAACTGATGTTGGTCCTTATTGAGGAGGGCAAGTTGTTCCGCCTCCCTGACTTTGGAGTAGATCATGTCTGCCGTTGTTCCCCCATGGACCTTGACCAACTTCAAGGTTTCAGCATCAGCACCCCCACGCCGCAGGTCGCTAAGGAATTTAATGAGTCTGGTTTTCCCACAGCCAGTTTCTCCCATGATGATAACAGGGATCCCGCACCGGAACCGCATCTCAATGGCAAGGATCTTAAGCATATTGTCTGTTGTAAGTTCGTATGTTTCATCAGGGTCAATGGGCCACTGGATCCCTAATGCCAGGCAGAGTTTTTCAAGTTTCTCATGTCTGGGCAGCACATCAAAGTCAACATTGAAGGGCACCCTCTGAAGCAACAGCCCCCGGTACAGTCCCATTGCCATGACGTCCTTCTTGATCACCTTCCTACTCAGGCGATCGACGGCGTCCACACTGCCATTCTGGTTGTCCTGGAAGTGGAAACCTATGAATGTCATGGACGTGTGATCACTGTTGAAGAACACGTATGGGTGGGGCTCTGATTCCCACTTCTTTCGGAGAGAAAAAGGGGCTAGATCTTCTTCCTTGACCCCCTCCATGGTGACCATGTGCTTCCCTGGGCTTTGGTCCGATGTGTGAAGTGTTGGTGTGGCAAAATCTCTTGCCATGAAGATCATGAAGGTAACCACAAACTTCTTGAAGCCCCTCAGTGTGTCTCCAGTGACACTCAGATCACAGAAGAGAGACGCCTCACAATCTCTGAGCTGATAATTCAGGAACCGGGCGAAGTTCCGGAGCTCTGCCCAGGACGGGTCGATCACGCCACAGTAAAACAGGAGGTGCTGGATGCACTCCTCAGGGGTGCCTTCAATGCAGCCTTCTTGGTATTGGAACGTGTCAAGGTTTTGTTTCTGATGGAACCGTTTTAAATATTGGTAAGGTCTCTGGAAAGTTTCGCTGCAGAACTCCCTGTGGTCCATTCCCGGCTCTCTGTAGCTCCGCTCAGGATTCAGCTCCATGCCTATCACTTCCTTGGGAGGCAGGCAGGTGACTTTTGGGAAGATGTCAAGAAACTTGATCTGAGGGGCACGTGTGTTCTGGAAAGGAGAGACATGAATAAAATGGTCACAAGTGAATTTCCTAAAAAAACGCTTTTTCATTTCAACCCTCCACATGGTCTACAACGGATGGACTGTTAGGAAAAATCACCTTTCATAAAGTGATTTCTATAGACTCCTTTTTGCATAGGTTGTCGTCTTTGGTACATTCAGGCATGATGGGAGCCGTATCCTCAGCTGGGAAGTCCTTTCCTACCCAGCGTCCCAAAACTGAATCTGCATTACGCATGTGCGTGTGTGAGCACAAAACTAACTTTTGTTAAGAAATTTATCTGACGAGGGGCCAGCCGGGTGGCGCAGCGGTTATGCGCGCATGTTCCGCTTCAGCGGCCTGGGGTTCGCCGGTTTGGATCCCAGGTGTGGACATGGCACCGTTTGGCAAGCCATGTTGTGGTAGGCATCCCACATAAAAAAAAAGTAAAGGAAGATGGGCATGGATGTTAGCTCAGGGCCAGTCTCCCTTGGCAAAAAGAGGATTGGCAGCAGATGTTAGCTCAGGGCTAATCTTCCTCAAAAAAAAAAAAGAAATTTATCTGATGAAAGTCTCCTTCCCATCTTGGCTGGCATTAAGAGAGATGAGATTCTCTCACTAGATGAATTTACTGCATCAGAGCACAGCTGGAACTAACCCAGACATCCAGCAGCAATCCCTGACCAAACAAAACAGATGTAAGACATTGCTAATTAGGAAAAGAGCATTTTTATTGCAGACGTTAAAAAGACAAGCTTAAAGACTGATGTGTCTTTACAGACACTGCACTCAGATGCTTTTTGAAGGCAAAAGTGGGGAATCGCGAGGCCCCATCACAGCCCCTACCCCACAGTCCTGCGGAACACCTGCAATACACACCAGTTTCGAAGGCCTCTTTGGCGGTGCTGGATTCCCTTCCAAGACTTCAACGACATACAAATGGCACGGGTTCCGACGCCACATTTTCCCATTGATATCCATTAAGTACTGTAGGATGAGGAGTTTGAAAAGAAACACCCACACTCCAGTCTGCACCTAAAGCCAGAAATGCTTGGTTTGTAAAGACTTACAGGGCAATCCGTCCTCTCAACCCTACGTCCTCTTCTTATGTTCTTTGATACAATGACACTGAGCGTCAATACACGTAGGAAGAAGAAATTCTTTATACGGGGGAGGAGGCAGGGCAGGATGCAGCCACTCATCTGGAACCCCGGGGCACTTACAGAAGAGGTCACATCGAAGTGGAATATCATGGGTCTCGTCCAATACTGGGCGTCCAGGAAAGGCAAGAGGGAGCCCAGGACTTGATTCTCGTCCACCTGAGGGTCGATCAATCGAATGACCTTTAGAGGCACTTTTTTTCCAAGAAACTTCATTTTCAGTTTGTCATGCAACCTCTTCACATAGAGAGACTTTCCTGTAACGTTAAAATATGGAAATTAGGTGTAGGGCTGTGGACAAAGAGTAAGAGAATCCAGAAAGATTCACTTCCAGTCACCTCTGTAAAAATTCAGAACTGATACAACCCTCGGATACAGAGGGCTGGCTAAGGGACGTGAGCATCTGAAGATTTTGGTATCCACAGGGGTCCTGGAACCAATCCCCAGGATACTGAGGGCTGACTCTATACCTCCTCCTGCTTCACAACCCACATCCACCCTGGAGTGGCCAATGTGGTTACAAAGGCAGAGGAAACTGCAGAGAAGCCTGCACAGAAGGGGATGGCTTGGCTCCCAGGAATCGCCTGAGCTGAAACCAGGTGAGAAAGGGCGTCCCGTTCCAGGACGAGGCCTGATTTACAACTTCGGGTGAGTCAAACCACCCTGGGACTCAGTTTCCCAACTTGCAGAAGGGCTTCATCTGAGTCACCCCTGTGGGGCAGAGAAGGGCCATCAGGTGGCCCTGGGACATGTGGGACCCATCCACCCCAGCAGATATCATTACCAACACCCGCTCTCTCCGAGGCCACGATCCCAACACACATCCGGTCCCTGAACACGGCGGCCGCCGAAGGGATCTGCTCTGGGACCCGGTAATGACGTGCCAGGTAGGCCTGGATGGCCTCCAGGGGCGCCTGGGGAGTGAAGAGGACTTTGTGCTGGCTGAAGGCCGAGGGGAGGTAGCAGTGCTCCCGCTCGCAGTCACAGACCATCACGAGCTGGTAGTCCTCCCGGGGGCGCTGCGTGCGCAGGCTCTGGAAGAGCACCTCCGCCTGGCAGGCCACATCGTAGCTCAACTGGTCTGCGTACAGCAGGCTGTACACCCTGTGCCCCCAGGAGCCCAGGGTCAGGCAGCGGCGCAGGAGCAGCGCCACCTCCTCAAACGTGGTTTCCGGGGTGCAGAGCAGCACCTCGTCATAGCTGGGCAGGGGCTGGCTTGGGGTCTGCATGTAGATGGCCAGGGCGGCCGGCAGCACCTCAGAGTGGCCACAGACGACAAGGTTGGGCTGGCCGACCTGCAGGCCTTTTGGGAGCTGCCGCTCCACGGGAGGCCCACCCATCCTCGCTAGGTGGGCCAGACAGTGGCCAAGGGCCTCCAGGTCCAGGCAGTGAGGCAGGAAGACACTCATGCATGTCATCGACTGTTCCATGATGACCCTCAGCTTGTCCAGCAGGCCCAACTTAGAGGAGAGCGTCAATCGCAATTCTTCAATCACCGCGCTCCCCTGGTGACTGGTGGCCCTGCCATCGGGCCCGCTGCAGGCCCGGAGGATGTCCCTTGGGCTGCAGTTGCTTTTGATGAAGGACAGCATGGTGAGGGTGGCATCCCTGGGCTTCTCTCTCTTGAGCTCTGTGCTCAGGTGAACCAGCTGCTCGTCCGTGTAGTAGTTGAGGTAGAAGTGCTCAGCTCGCTTCTGCGCCACGAACCCCTTCCAGCAATCCAGGAAGTGCTCCATCTGCCTGCAGAGGGCCTCCAGCAGCTTGGCCACCGGCCCGCGGCCCGTCAGCAGGCTCACCAGCCCCAGGCGGAAGTCCATCCGGATGGACACGCCCTTCCGGGGGGCGCAGTACACCTCAGCCACCCAAGCCCTGAACAGCATGTTTCCAGCAGAGTAAAGGTTTATAAAGGACTGGACGAGCCTCTGCACGTTGGAAAACACCTGTTGTAAATGGAACGAGAAGGCAGAAATCACAGAGCTGTATCAGGGAGGCGACACATTGGCCTAGAATAACAGACAGATCTATAGTTTGAAGGACTGGAGCTCATGTCTTCCCACGGCTCACTGTGACCTCAAACACTTGAGACTGATCACAGCAGCCCTTCCTCCCTCATCTACATAACTGGCCTCAGAAGAGGACTCTCTTTAGGAAGGAGTAAGTTGTAAAGATAAAGGATATCATTTATAAAGCACAAATGAACTTTAAAGAAAAAACCCATGATAAAATTGAGAGACTGTTACACTAACCAACAAGGCTTTATCAATGTGGTTACTTTTGATTTTGATGAAGGATGCCCATCTAAATCTTTAAATATTTTTGAATTCTTGCTAATTTACAGAATAAGTGAAGCAATTTAAGTTTCTTTCTAAGAACGATCCATTGGGTTTTCTCCTCTTCAGTGTAGTAGATTAACTGACAAATCGGTCTATGGATCTCAGGAAGCAACTACTGACCAAAGGGGCTGTCATACTTCAGACCTGTCTCGGGGTCATGAATTTGGATTACAGGCAAATGTGGAGGACAGCCGCTGGCTCCACTCTCCATGGATGTAAAAGTCAAGCGATTCCTATCAATTAAATCCAAACCCAAACCTTGTTAGGTTCTCAGTCAGCTTGGCTATGAGGGGCCTCAGCCCAAACAGATGAGGTTATACCTGCTTCGCTCCAACCTAAAGACAACTCCTCACCTCAGAAAACAGCTCTACTTCAGTGTTTTTGTGATCTTTCTTGCCAGACATCAGCATCAATTTGTTCAAAAGCTCCTTCAGCTCTTCTAAAGAGTAGTCTCGCAGGTCCTGATGGTCCCCGTGGCTCTCAGGGAGGATTAAACGCAGAACCGTGTCTGGGGAAATCTGCAGCATAGTACACATTTAGGAGTTGCTTTTCTGGAGGCAGAAACCCCCCCGTTTACAGCAGCCCGTAAACGCACTTCCAGCTGGCCTGGGATGTGTGGTGGCTCACCTTCTGGCCATCTCTGGGTGCCTCGATCACATAGATGCCTCTGCTGTTGATTGCTGTTGCCAGCGACAAGGATGAGAGTTCGACAGACCCGTGACTTTCCCTCACTGTTTGCAGCCACTCCAAGTTCCTGGCAGAGTCACGCTGTTGAGACAGGAGGAGAGAAAATGGGCACTAGTCTGAGCGATCATCTTTCTCTTCCTCCTGCATTTTCCTCCCACTTGCACCTTCGAGGAGTGAACCCCCCCTCCCCTTCTCCGGCTCAGTGCACAGTCACCCCGCAGGGCAGGACTTCCTGACCCACTGCCCACGACTCCTGTGTGGTTGGGCCTGTCCCTCTCAGCAAACTGGTCACCCGGTGCTGCTGTTCCGTAAAGGGCTGTCTGCCCGCATCCCCACCAGCGCCTGGTGCCTGGCTAGCACGTGGAGGACCCGGCTTATATTTATGGATACATGGATCAGGGTAGAAAGGCACAAACCCCGCTCTCCTTGGGAAAGCCTCATTCTGCCGGGCCCCCAGCTTCAGGGGAGGTGCTGGGTATAACAGGGCTGTGCAGCCTTATGTTCTAAGTGTCCTTTCGGGGTC
Source organism: Equus quagga (assembly GCF_021613505.1). NCBI lineage: Eukaryota > Metazoa > Chordata > Mammalia > Perissodactyla > Equidae > Equus > Equus quagga. Next base: position 113,854,992 of record NC_060277.1, on the reverse strand, counting down.
CCCAAGTCCAGTCAGAAGAATTAAGGAAAACTCTGCAACAAAGGCTTTTTGTTTGGACGTGAGCTTCCAGCAGAAAAAAAATGAGAGAACAGCTCTATCTGCTCGTTCCATTTCTTTTCCTCCCTCACCCCTCACGGAGCTCCAGCCACCCTGACAATCTCTCTGCTCGTTAAGCAAGTGACCTGGTACCGGTCTGCCCGGTCCCTGGCGCACATGGTTCACTTAAACTGAAATGTAAATTTTTTCTGATAAAAAATTAATCCATACCAATTGTGGGAATACCAAACAGTATACGGAATTAGGTGACAATTACCACCACTGAGAGAAAACGCCTGGTAACATTTTAATATATTTTGTTTGTCTTTTTTCCAATACATTTTGCATAGCAGAAATTGCTCTTATTTACACACAACTTTGTATCCCACTTTCTAACATGACAAGATAGAGACAGCCTTTCCATATGTGAAGGAAAAATGCTTCGAAACATCATTTTCAAGGGCTGCGTAAAACCTACCACATGAGTGTGTGACGAGGCCAGCAGGCCCCAGTGCTGCTAAGCAAGGCTCTAGGAAACCTAATCTGCTTTGGAGCCAGAAATGAGACTTACCAGTTTACTGGGCAGGTGTTGGTCATTTTCCAGAGCCTTCCACAGTTCTTTCACCTGTTCCATGAACTCGTCGAAACCTGCACTCGTGTCCAGCTTATACAGCAGAGGAGCGTAGCCCTGCACGGCGTCATGGAAGCAGGCCACCCGGTCCACGTCGATGTCATTCTCACCCGCCGAGATGGAAGCCAGGTCCACAAACACCTTCAGCTCGTTGATGCCTTGGGGCGAGAAGAGGCAGAAAGCGTGAGGCTGCGCCATGATGGTGGGACACTCAAACCTGGACAAACCTTATTGCAGCTTTAAATGGGTTTTCAGTGGAGTTTGACAGTTTGATCCACTTTCTGCTTTCAATAAAAATCCGGGGCACCTTTTCTTTTGCCATTTATGTCGGCACCACCAACCAACACATGAGCCTACTGAACAGCAGCAGCATCCAGCCCACCACAAGGCATGTGAGGGCCTTGTGCATTTAATCCACACATCACCATCTCATAGAAAGGAAACAGGCTCCGCTGCCAGGTACCATGCTGACAGTTAACGACAAAAAACGGAGAGCATTCTCTCTGGGTTACTAATCAGAGAATGCACATCACCGGGGGCCAAGGAGCCCACAGACGAGCATGGCCAGGCTCCGGAGGGGAGAAGGCAGCCGTGCCCCTCCACACACCAGCACCTCCTGCGCCTGGCCTCACCTCTGCTTCTCCCCTCTATGAATCAACTCCGCCAAAGCCGCCTACGCCTTGGAGCTCAAAAGGCTGCCAAACCCTCAGCTGGAAGAGAAACGCACAGCCTGATGAGCTGACGTAACTGAGTCTCCCTGAGCGGGAGCTGGCCTCGGCCCCCGGTGAAAACCAACCGAAGGAAAAAGCTGAAGGGGGCAAGGTTTTTAGGCAAATGACCCCTAGCTGTTCACAGCAAGCATCCAGAGGGGGGAAAGTAGCCAAGGGAAGTTTTTACACCAGAACATGAGAAACAGTGTCCTGACAGAGATTCTACCAACAACCAATGAGGTATATGCCACACATGGTCTTCAAGAACGCAGATGTCTGTCTGATACCGGCCCTAAATGCAGTTTCCCCACATTAAATCCAGCATATATGGGGTTAAAACCAAAACACTCATTCCCTGCTTACTCTCTGGCTTCCTGGCTCCAGAATCCACCATCCTCCATGGAGACAGACACCATCAAGGACAAGCACCTGGACTATCTCCTCCCCACAAAGAAACACAGGCTGGTGGGAAAGCTGCTGACCAGCAAGGTCATGGGCTCCCTCCTCTCTGCAAGCAGTCTCAAGGCCAAAGACAGGCTGGTGGGAAAGCTCTGACCAGCAAGGCCATATGCTCCCCCTCCCCTACCTAAAACCCCAAATAAAAACCCTTCCTTTTAGCTTTCCGGGAGTTTGGGATTTTAGCGTTAGCTGCCCTTTCTCGTTGCTCATCACTGTGCAATAATAAAATTCCTACTTTCTTCCACTA
>NC_060277.1:113627296-113852809 GCF_021613505.1 Equus quagga | reverse complement strand
ATATCATATCTGTCCCTCACACCACACACCATCAAGGAGGGACTGCCTGGAAAGCCACCCTGTGAAGCGTCTGAAAACTCTCCAGACCCCTGACAACCTTGACGATGGATCTTACCTCCAAGAGCCTCCTGGACCCAGGAAATCAACTCCTTACTCAGGCACAGCTCCCTCAGACATTGGCACCGGCTCTCACTGAGGTCCTCCAGCAGCTTTTTGGCACGAATAAGCTGCTGGCTGATCTGGTCCAGTTTTTCATGGCGAAAGTCCTCAAAGCCATCAGTCTGCAAAACAGGGCTCTACTGTGGGCTGGAACTGGCTACCTGGAACCCCAGAGTCTGAGCAACAAAACTGACCATCCCGATGACAGGCAGGCGAAGCTCTTATCCCGGAACTGGACGCTGTAGCATCCATCGCTGTCCCCCTCAATCAATAGTAACTACTAGTCCTCTGCACCTGGCATTCTGCCAAGCAACTAACACAAGAACCCTGCCGGGTACGTACTGTTCTTTTTCCTGTTCTATAGGTAAAGAAACGAAGGCCCAGAGCAGAGACCTACTCAAGAACACGCTGCTGGGATATGCAAGCTTAAGCGTGCATAATCCCAAATTTTGTGCTAAATTTTGATCATCATCATGCCTATCTACATTATAATACAGCTCATAGTACACCAAATGCTCGCCTAAGAGAACAGAAGCAAAAACCCCACTTTTTCGCTCAACAGAAATAATTTATCGTGTGCTGCTCCTGGGCACGAGGAGATGTGAGTGGAGAGCCAACAAGACAAACCCCTTAGTTACTCCTCCAACCTAAAGAGATCAGATTAGTCTTTACAAAAACCCGCAAGAGGCCCACTGCCCTTCCCCAAACGCTTGACCCTCACGTCCTCCCAAGAAAACTCTCCCCAGCCCAGGAGCAGCCACGCTATTTATAACAAGAGTGAAAACAAAGCCCTCGGCACATTCAGGCATCAAGTTAAATACAAACAAGAACTCCAGAAGGGAGCTGTGAAATCACCCTGCCCAGCCTGGAAAGCCAGAGAGCCCGCGGCTCCCCACCCCCACACCAGGACACTCACAAAGTTCAACAAAGTGCAGAGAACACCGAAGTCACCCGTCAGGCCCAAATTCTCCTTAACCTCCAAGATGACCTTGGCTGAGTTAACAGCCTGATGCAGGTGATGGTACTCCTTGATCTGCCCAACTCGCTCCTTGATCCAATCCTTCGTGTCCTGGCGATCCAGAGCGCACATGATCCTGAGGTCGGAGGCAAGGTCGCTGTATTTATTCATGAAGTCTCTGAAGACGGCATCAATTTCCCCAAAGGTGACCTCTCCTGACTTCAGATCGTGATACAGTTTAGTAAACTTTTCAATACAAGGATGATACAAATCTTCATACGCCTCTTCAAGCTGAAGTATTTGCCTCTCCGACTCCTCCACAGGCTCGCTCAGCGACTCTGCGGCTTCTGCCCAGAACATCTGGAAGATGTGGCTGTCCTGTAGCAAGTCTATCATTCTGGCCATTTCTACGACTTGGGGGCTCAGGTTGTAATGTGTTGTCCACTCCAAGTCTGAGGTGAGGGACACCCTCGGTGTCACAGCTTCGTTCAATCTTTTACTGCTGAGATCTTCCAAATGTCTTTCTTCGATCTCTCCAAAATCCACTTTTGAAACCATAAGAAAAGGTCAGAAGTCAAACCTCTGGTCACACTATCATTTTATTTCACTTTCCAGTATTTACTCTCCTCTTACTGCTCTTAAGGAAACTCAAGTGAATATGCCTGCTGGCATTTTTTCTTAGTAAGAATCCACGTCTTCCCCCTCACGCCCCCCAGCTTGTTCATCAATTTTTACAACAAAGAAAGCATTGTAGGGGCTGGCCCCATGGCCGAGTGGTTAAGTTCGTGCACTCCGCTGTAGGCGGCCCAGTATTTCGTTGGTTCAAATACTGGGCGCGGACATGGCACTGCTCATCAAACCACGCTGAGGCAGCATCCCACATGCCACAACTAGAAGGGCCCACAACGAAGAATATACAACTATGTACTGGGGGGCTTTGGGGAGAAAAAGGAAAAAAATAAAATCTTTAAAAAAAAAAAAAAAGAAAGCATTGTAACTTCTGGGTGAAGATGACAGTTTGAAAACCGTGCCTGCTTTCACTACCCCCCCCCCAATCCTGCTCCAACGCCAGAAGAGAAATAGTTTTCAAAAAGTCATGAACTGACAGGGCTGGGAAGAATGGAAGGCGAAATCACAGCCACACAATTCGGGAAGTTGCAAAGTAGCTGGGCCAGCGGCCCATGATGTCCAGGCCTGAAAGCGTGGACACAGCGCAGTGGGGAAGGCCAAGGGTCGGGCGGTTTCTATCACAGATTCCCCCAAAACGCTGACCCTGCACGGGTTGCCGGGATGTGGGAGGTGCTGACAAAGGAAGGGGGACTGGGCTGAAGTCTGCTTAAGGTCGTCAGACCGGCTGCTTCCACCCCCACCAGCATCTACACAGGAGGCTGATGGCTCCCCTCCACCCCAGCAATCGGCAAGTGGGGTATCTTCTAGAGAGGACAACATGGAAGGTTCTTGGATTGGAGGTCTCGGGTCCATGGGAGAAGAAAGGCATTTCCAGACTCTTTCTCAGGAAGCTGACAGTAAGGAATAAGGAATGGGAAGTCACAAGATACAGGAGAAGAAGGAAGGCAGGAGCAGCCGCGGAAAGCAGAAGGAGTGGACGCTGAGAAGCCTCCAGCCTCTCTTCTCTCTCGACTCTCAGAGACCCGGCCACTGGGCTCAGAGCCTCCAGGCAGGAGACCAGAGGCCTGAGACACCAGCCATGAGGAGGCCCATCACACCCCAGAGCGCTCAGTCAGGTGGCTGCAGCTCTAAAGATCAACAGAAAAACAAGGATTTCCAGATGTATGGGGAAAGTCTTTAATGCGAAAAATGGATATTAAAACATACTGACAGGGGCCGGCCCCGTGGCCGAGTGGTTAAGTTCGTGCACTCCACTTCCGCGGCCCAGGGTTTTGCCAGTTCGGATCCTGGGCGCAGACATGGCACCACTCGTCAGGCCATGCTGAGGCAGCATCCCACATGCCACAACTAGAAGGACCCACAACTAAAAATATACAACTATGTACTTGGGGCTTTGGGGAGAAAAAGGAAAAATAAAATCTTTAAAACATACTGACCTGACAGATAAAAGTGAGTCGGAGGAAACAGGAAACTACACAAGAAAAAGAAAACCTCCAAACCAAAAATATCAGTAATCTCAGAAAGATAAAATACTGCCACCACGAACAAGAACAGGATAGTATAGAAACTGGATCATTCGAGAAAAACAGGACTTCCTGCAGACTAAATACACTATATGTGAGAAGCAAAATGAAGAATTTAGTGGAAAGACTGGAAGGTCAGGTTGAGGAGATTTCTCAGAAAGCAAAGCAAAAAACAAAGAGATGGAAAATAGGAGAGGAGAATTATGGAAGTTAGATGACCATTCTAGGAGGTCTAATATCCAATTAATGTGAATGCCAGCAAGAGAAAAAATAATCAACTAAATAATTCAAGGGAATTTTCCAGAGCTCAAGGACCTGGATTTCTAGATAGAAAGAACCACCTAATTATGCCCAAAGCAATGGATGAAAAATAGACTCCTATCGAGGTACATCATTATGAAATTTCAGAATACACGGGACCAAAAAACCCTCCAGAGCTTCCAGAGGGAAAACACATTGCACGCAAAGGATCATTAAGGAGCCAGCCCGGATGGCCCAGTGGTTAAGTTCAGTGCACTCTGCTTTGGCAGCCTGGGTTCAGGTCCTGGGCATGGAACCACACCACTCATCTGTCAGTAGCCATGCTGTGGCGGCAGCTCACAGAGAAGAACTAGAGGGACTTACAACTAGAAGATACAACGACACACTGGGGCTTTGGGGAGGGAGGGAGAAAAACGAGAGAGGAAGACTGGCAACAGATGTTAGCTCAGGGCCAATCTTTCCCAGCAAAGACAAAAAAAAGGATCAGTAAGGAGAATCACACCAGCTTCTCAAGAGCAACACTGCAGACAGTGGAGCAACACACTCAAGATCCCGATGGAAAAGGGTTTCCAGTCTGTAATTCTGTACCTAGCCAAACGATTCACCCCGTGTGAGGGCAGACGTGTTCAGACACGCAGGGACTCAAGAAGCGAACCTCCCATGCCCCCTGCTCAGGGAGGCAGCAGAGGACGTGTTCCACAAAACCCAGGAGTGAGGGTGAGGGTGGTCACGGGACCCAGGAAACAGAGCTAAGCGAGGAGAAGCCAAACGACAGCAGCGGGACAGTGAAGGAGGACTCCAGGACCACGTCCCTCCAGTTAGGGGGGTTCCTTCCGAAAGACCAAACTGACCATCCTATGAGGGAATTTGAAGAGCTGGTCAAAGTCTGGGATTGAACTAAAAATAAACACAGTGGAAACAAAGCCTAGGACAAGACAAGAGTTTTAATTCTAGAGAAAACAAAGTTTGTGCAAGAAACCTAAGACAGCCATGGTCCGTTTCACCGCTCGGCTGTGAACAGCGCGTTACACAGCAGTGATGACTGAAACCCTGAAGCGCGATCTGATTAAAGCCGGGATGTGAGGGGAGTGAAGGGAGGCTGGAATGGTTAAGTGTGTAGGGCGGAGACTGGAAAAATAGATCTAAATCCGCATCTTCCACAATGGATAATGCTTAAACCTGAAAAATCAAGGAGATATTTAAGTGTGTTCTTGAGGTACAGGAGTAACCTAAGATACAGGAGTAGCTTAGTTGAAGGTCAGCACAGGGCAGAAAGCCTCCCCTCCAGCGGGATGTGCTGCTGTGGCGGCCCGCGTTTACTGTCTTCCCCGCTGACGCTGTGACCCTTGGGACCCTCGACTTGGTTTATCGTAGTTCTTAAGAATATCACCTTTGATCCGGTCTTTCACCTTTCCACACAGCTTCAGGAGACTGTCGACATATCTCTTATCTTTCTTTAGAGATATTAGTTCATTCTCTCTCCTATCCAGCACTTCCTCCATAGCATAGCGTTTCTCCTGGGGAGAAAGATTTTTTCTCTCTGGAAAAAAAAAAGAAGCAACCCAATAGAACAAACAAAGATATCCTTTGCCATGGCAAATCATTTCTTCCACCTCCCTTTGAATACACTCCATGTTCAGGGTGACGAGGGGAGGAACAAGGAGGCCACAGCCACTCAACCGAGATGTCCACGTGCTCAGCAGCACAAGACAAAAACAGAGCAGATACTCTGACTTTGTTATTATTTTATCACTTATCCATTGTTTTCCTGAGAATCAGAAACCATCCCGTCAACTTAGTGGCAAGAAGGGTCACTTGTCATAAAGACGACAAAGATGACCCCTCTGCAAAATACAGCTAACGCAGGCATTTCGCAGCCTGGAGATTCCTCACCAGCCCGAAGCCCATCTCTCAACCTGATACTCACTTAATTGCCAGATTTTGAGAAATTGACTCCTATGCTTCATGATCAGCTCCAGCTGTCCGACTAAGATCGTTCTGTTCAGGAGGTCCTCGGTAACTTTTGTGAACACAGAGTCAGCAGTAGCCATCAACTTCTTGCCTTCCTCTGTAATATTTGCTAATATCTTCTCATCGGTTCCTGATCAAGTTAAGAACAGAGTTAAAACAGTGGGTGCCTCACATCTTCCCACCTTGTCTCTATTAAGCACGAAGGTTCCTATAACCTCTGCCCCCACTCCATGCAACACAAGCAAAGTCACTCGTACTTCTAGACGCGCTCATCTCTTGACTCGATTCTGCCATCGCCCAGGAGGTTTAGGAGGTCCCAAATTCATTCCCCAAATGACCTGCTCCTTCATGAAGGTGATTCCTCCAACGGCGAAGTCAGCCAGGATAAATGTATTTATCAGGTTTTTAGAACGTGCGCCCCCTTCAGTATACTGAAAATGTCTCTAAACTATCCACACTGTCCTTTAAAATTCCGCCGTCTCAGAAGCCCTGCAGCGGCAGAATGACCGCCCCGGGGATGCATTCCCAGCCAGTGGGGGCATCCGGACGGGTTCAAGGATGCGTTTTCACAGCACGTGGAGACAGAGAAACATCAGTGTGAAGATTTTATACTCTGCACATCTTGGCTATCTTGCAAAATTCTGAAGGTGAATTTTAGGTTCAATTTAGAGAGCAGAATTTTTAAATATGCTTAGTTTAACCACCAAAAGATTTCTCTCCCCGTATTACTGGGGTTGTACAGTATTATGAGAAGACCAAATTTATCACTGCCATTAAAAACAAACATAGCAGCTTTATTTACAAATGTAAAATCTTGAAAGCATTCAAGATGTCCTTCAGTAGGTGAATGGAGAGACAAACTGTGGGACATCCACACAATGGAATATCATTCAGTGATAAAAAGAAACGAGCTATCCAAAGGGAGCTCAAATGCATGCTGCCAAGTGAAAGAAGCCAATCTGAAAAGGCTGCGTACTGCACGATGCCAACTCCATGACGTTCTGGAAGAGGCAAAACTAGAGGAGGGGGTGAACAGGTGGAGGGAACTTTTGAGGCAGTGAAACTATTCTGTATGATATTGTAAGGATGGGCGCACATCATCATATACTTGTCAAAACCCACGGAACTGTACGGCGCCAACAGCGAACCCTAATGAAACTGTGGACTTCAGTTATTAATAATCTATCAATATTGGTTCATCAGTTATAACAAACACTACACCACAGCAAGACGTTAATAACGGGAAATTTTGTGTGATGGGCAGGGGGGTGGTATAAATATGCAAATCTTTGTACTTTCTGCTCAGGTTTTCTGTAAACCTAAAACTGCTCTGAAAAATAAGGTCTATTAATTTCAAAAAACACAAATGTAATCTTTTCTAGTGAGTAGCTTTTAATAACGTACATAGAAGTCCCACATCAACTATCTTATTTTATCCCTACAACAACCCTGACCTTAGCTTTTTTTCCGGCAATCCCAGTAACTTGATGAAACTGAGCCTTAGAATAACCTAACCTGGGATTTTTAGATCCAAATCCATGCTTTTCCACTCAATCTACTGGCTTGCACATAAACTTGAATATAACATTTTTAGGGCAATACATCATCTCCCCCTCTTCGATCACGAAACCCTCGGGGCACCGGGGTGGGGTGGGGTTTTGGCTGAGGTCATCAATACGGATCGGACATTGATGTTGATCTCAAGTAACAGAGAGCAGATTTGAGAGCCAGACACACTTGGGTTTGGACTCTGATTCTTTTTTTTTTTTTAAGGTTTTTTTAAAATTGTTTTCCTTTTTCTCCCCAAAGCCCCCTGGTGCATAGTTGTATATTCTTAGTTGTGGGTCCTTCTAGTTGTGGCATGTGGGATGCCACCTCAGGGTGGCTCAATGAGCGGTGCCATGTCCACACCCGGGATCTGAACCAACGAAACACTGCGCTGCCTGCAGCGGAGCGCGCAAACTTAACCACTCGGCCACGGGGCCGGCGCCCGGACTGTCATTCTTAATACTTATTATCTTTGAGACCTTGGGTAAGTCACATTCCATTCTTCACCTCAGTTTCCTCATCTGAAAACTGGGGATCTTAAGGAGGCCTTTCAGGGTCCCCTCAAGGACGTTATGTCAGCACAGTAGCTGGTGTACAGCAGGTATTCAATGAATGGTGGCTTTCACTATTAATTCTTGTTTATAACACAAGATACCTAGAGCCTTCCTGGGTCCCTCCACCCAATCTGCTTCCTTTGTCAAATGTCTGTCAACCCATCCTTACTGAGGATCGGGTCGAATACTCTACCCACAGGTCAAGAAAGCACCAAGCGGACGGAGCAGTTGTTGTCGCCAGCACCCCCCGTCAACACACCGTACAATTTGAAGAGCTGCCTGATGTCTGGCCACGTGAGCAGGTGCTTTAAAACCTCATCCAGGTCATCCACAGCTTCGCCGTTGTTTCTCGGCCATGACTTAGTGATCACGGCGGACACAAGGGTGCCAAATTTCCGCAGGTCACGATACGAGATTCCCTCAAGGATACTGGTCTGAGACTATAAGAAAATGAAGAAGAAGGAAATTTAGGATTCTTTTTATTGGTGTGTTTTTAAATAATGGAAATAAATGACTCACCCAATAGCATGTCAGAAACCTTTTGTGACTAGTTTTACAAAACCTCAAGAAAAGCAATAGAGTATAAAATGCTTGACTTTTCTTAGGGCATTTCCGTTCCCTGGGTACACTGTCTCCTCAAGTGGTGTACACCAGAGGTGTGCAGATGTGCACACACAACCCACAATCACACCCTTCCTTCTGCTCATCGCCAGGTTCGACATTTTTTTCGGACGTTCATATCATGAAAAACACCGAACGTAACAAGTGAACCGCGAACGCATGACATAGTTTGTATCCCTAAACTGTAGTTCTCTCAAAGGCCACCTCCAAACAGCACAGACGTTTTAATTCTTTCTGATTCCTCACCAAGAAACAAAACGTTTTCTTTCTTGAGGTTCAAAGCTTTTACAAAAAGAAATTAGTAAATGAACAGGGTTAGTTTACAATAGCTACTTTCTGATATTTAAAAAGATAAAAGAAAGCCTTATCCAGAGACATATGAAAAGGGTTACACGCCATGACCAAGTGGGATCTATCTCCGGGATGAAAGGGTGGCTTCACTAACTTACAAAGGCAGGTCCTGTAACACACCACATCAGCAGAAAAAATACGACCATCCCCACAGACCAAGAAAAAGCACTTGACGAAATCTAACAGTTTCATGATAAAAACACTCACAAACAAGACCAAAGGGCAGTTCCTCAATGTGACAAAGGGCGTCTCTAAAACCCCACAGCTCCCATCACCCTCAGAGTGAGAGGCTGAGAGCTGTCCCCTGAGACCAGAACAAGACATGGATGCCCGCTCTCGCCACTTCTACTCGACATAGTGCTGGAGCTTCTAGCCAGTGAAGTCAGGCAAGGAAAAGAAACAAGAGGCATCCAGATTGGAAAGGGAGAAGTTAAACGATCTCTGATATGACATGATCTTACAAACAAAGAACACACACAGTAGGACGTCGTCCTGAAGGACAGCGTAGGGCAGAACCCCTGCCGACTTTGCAAACACCCTAAGCAAAATGATAGAATCTTTTCAACTTCACACATTTTTCTTCCATAAATGCTTTATCAACCTTTGCAGTCTTTTACTACATACGAAGCCAGTGCTAACAGACAACCAACCGGCAGCAGTGGTAACAACCGCGGCATTTAGGAGCAGCCTGCCAGATGGCTGGATTCAAGGTCACCGGTGAGCGGCTGTGATTTCTGGCACAGAACAACCTGTAGCAGCAGGAAGCTGAGTGGCATTTCAAGGAGTCGGTTGAGGGTACTGGATTTCAGAACCGTTCCTCTAAGTTAGGGAGAGCGCCACGCAATGCCCAATCTTTAAGTTGGCACAGGGTCTCAGAACCAGTGGGCACTTTAATTGCCGCCGTCAGAAGGCAGCTGTGGGCCCCAGCATGATTCCGAAGTGGGAGAAGTCGTTCACCTGGCACGCCGAGCTCACAGCTTCAATGACACACTTCTCAAAGCATTTCGACACACTGTCTTCTGAGCCTGCAGCATCCCAGGCGGTGTTGCAGAAGGCAGAGATCTGTGAGAGAGGCTTCTCCTGCAAGTGGGGAAGAAGAGCGGTGAGAGGTCTTGGGTGCGGCACTCTCAGGCTCTATGGAATGAAAACACCCGAGTTATTCTCGCTTTCCCACTATCCTACTGGTTCCCCATTATTTTAACCTTCTTCCCATCCCAGGCTAAGCATCTTCTCCCCGCCTCCCAAGCAACAGACCGACGAGGCTACAATTCAAACGAATTCCTACTTTGCACAAAGCGTCCAGCACAGCAGCTTGCTAAAACAGGTAAGTTTTGAAAAATAAGTGATTTTTCCTTGCTTCTGTTTTCCTAAAAAGATTCATTTAACAATTACATAGAAAACTCTAATACCATATTTTTAAAAACTCTAACATTCCTAAGGTCACAGGCTTTCATTTTATTGGTACCTGCTTGAGCCTCGCTTCCATGTCCCCCAGCAAGGACTTCTTCCAGACATGCTCCCCAGCGAAGGGTATTTCCACCAGCCGCCTCCAGACCTGCAAAACCCACACGAAGTGACAGCTTCTATGACAACTGAACACCACAATGCCATTCTACGAAAAAAGAAAGACTATTACGGTAACACAAAGAGAGCTGGAGCACGAAGACACCTGGGTTCTGGTTCCATCTTTGTCCCTGGTGAGCTGTGTCAGTGCCAAGTCAGGACAAGTCACCTGAGCCTCAGCAAACAAAAGGCCCTGAGCACCAGGTGAGCGTTATCGCCCCTCGGCCACGTGGCTGGTTTTTGTTCTGAAAGGATTTCCCTGGGTTGTTTTGTTTCGAGAAATGTCAAACTTAAAAAATTTGCAAGAATAGCACAGCGACACCCACACACCTTCAGTTAGATTCCCCAGGTGTCAGCGTTTGACACAACTGCTTTATCTCATTCTCTTTCCTGCTCTCTTCAGACTCCCTCTAAAAATAAGCATTTTCTCCGCCAAACCACTGCAGATATCATGCCACTTGGCCCCTAAATACTTGAGCAGGCATCCTCCTAACACCACAGCCCTTGTGCTACACAATCATAGTGCAAATGTCACACTCAAGACTCTAGGAGGGGTCTCTGTCCACATTCCTCCACTTGTTCACTAATGTCCTGACTGTTTGGGTCATGATCCAACCTAGGGGCACACACAGCATTTTATTATCAAGTCTCTTTTCTACAAGAGTTCTCGGCTCTTTTTATTTGTATGTGTGTGTGTGTGTGTGTGTGTGTGTGTGTGGAAGATTGGCCCTGAGCTAGCATTTGTGCCAACCTGCCTCTATTTTATGCGGGATGCTGCCACAGTGTGGCTTGACGAGCAGTGCTAGGTCCACGCCCAGGATTCAAACCTGCAAATCCCAGGCCACAGAAGTAGAGCGCATGAACTTAACCACTGCGCCAAGGGGCCAGCCCCCTCTTGGCCTTTTCCCTTTCTTTCTTTTATGATGTTGACAACTTGGAGAAGTTCAGGCCAGCCTTCTGTAGACAGTCTCTCTATCTGACTTGTCTCATAATTCTCACCAGAGCAGATTCAGATTAAATGCAATTAGGTTGAGCCACAATGAACATGCACTTTTTGCAAGTCAGGCAGGGTCGAGTAAGAACCTTCCCAGGACTCACTTAGCATCTCAGGGATGCTGCTGTCCCTCAGAGCCTTACACCAGGAGGCTCGTGAGGTCCTTGACACATCGGGGCTGAGGGTCAGGTCTGCCCTTGGCTAAAATCGCTCGGCCAGATTTCTCCACCGTGAAAGTGCTCTTTTCTTCTTCGTGTTAAAATGTAATCTGTGGTGGGGTACTCTGGATGTCTCGTTCCCTACTGATTCCAGCATTCCTGGATGGGTCTTGCCTGAGTCAGTTATCACTACTGTATTACAAGAAGGAGAGTTTTCTATTGCAATTGTTCCTGCTACACTTCTTAATTGGTATTTCACTATAAAAGAAAAAAGAGCTTTCCTTTCTCCTCTCTCCTTTTTTCTGTAAACATATGTGTCAAGTATCAATGACTTATAATCCACTCCTGGTATTACTCATTTTGATTCTCAAATTGCCCCAGATTTGGCTAGTGGGAGCCCCTTCTGTTGCCTTTTTAAAAAACGGAATAATTTCAGATTTATAGAAATATTGCAGAGATGATACTGAGAGTTCCCATATACTGTCAACCAAGTTCCCCCAACATTAACATCTTACATAGCCATGGTACAGTTGTCGAAGCTGAGAAATGAGCATAGATAGAGTGCCATGGGCTCAAAAACAGACTTCATGGCTCTAACCTAGGACACCGCATTGCATTTAGTCCTGCTTCCTTGTGACATGTCACCGTTTGTCTTCGAGCACTTCCTTACTTTCTGGTACTACAAGATGTCTCAGGCTGGCCTGGCACTTTCCCTGCGCCACCTTTGGAATCAGCCATTCCTTCCAGAAGCACAGGCTTCTTTCCACAGGGAATGGTGTTTAGAAGCCAGGACGGGGGCTCTTGGTGTGCTCAGGGACCTGGGCGTCACTATTTCCAAGCCCTTTCAGTGGACAGGGCTGGGGACCGTTGTTGTTGCTTTTGACATCATGAGTCCACACAGACGCCTCTAGCTCCTTCCAATTGGTTCCTCTCTTGTCTCTTGCACACGTCCCTTCTCCACAGTGAGAAAGAACCCTGGCCGCCCCCCGCACCATCCCTGGTTGATCTGTGCAGCCTCACAGCGTTCACACGACAGCTCCACAGTGATACAGCCACTCCACCACCACCAGCCACCATTCTAAACAGAGTTCAGGATTTACGTGCGTTTTCTGTGTTTTCACCTTAGACTCTGTCCCTCTGAGTGAGTGGTGGGTTCTGTACTCCAGGTTTTGGATCAAGGATCTTTTCCCCTCTGTGTGCACAGTTGACGGGTATGCCACACAGGGAGGGTCGTCTGCCCCTGCTCCTGCCCCTGCAGTTTCGGCTATGCAGTTTTATGACTATCCCATTCAAGACTCCCCAGCAGACAACAGCCTACTGAAATCTGGCTAAATGAGGGAAGAGGGCCGTCTGGCTGGGTGAACGGCTCGCTTTCTAGAACGGCGTCCTGGCATATAGCTAACAGTCTTTAGGAACCTGGGCAGGTTCACCCACTCTGCTCTGGGGTTGGCTGGAGCCCTGAGGGCCAGCCTGTTCTCCAGGGCTGGGCTGCCTGAGCTTGGGCCCATGTCCTCTGCTCTCTCTCCAGCTCTCTACGCCTTGGTCAGTTCCTTTGCAGGACAAGGATAACAGCAGCACCTGCCTCGGAGCAGACGCTCAGTTACACTTTTACTATTATTATTACCATCTGACAATTATTTCTGCATTTAACTTAGAATCATTCTCTCACGTCAGTGGACCAACCACCGTCCTTAACTCATACTTAATGCTTGGGGGACGTTACCATTTGGAATCTCAAAATAATATTTAATAATTCAACTTTGTTTTGGGGAGATTTAAGCCTGTTAGTCTGAAACTTCACACAGCAATTAGAGAAGGCTTCTCTAATCCTTTAATTAAAAGTCACAAGTGGAAATTTGCAACTTTCTATATTTTTTGTGCATATTCTGGTCTATTCGATGTGAGGGATCTGTCTGTGCAGCAATTTCCTATCTTAATGGAAAATGGGCACTGACATAGAGGCTTGGGTCTGGTTAGGAGGCCGAGAAAAGTCTGGAAATTAATTGTGAGCCACAGACACTGGTTATACTGCCCTAGGTTGATGAAGGAAGGAAAAACCACAGGTTGGTGTACGATGTGAGTATGGAACCAGCCACTTATCACACACGCATCACTGTCACCAGAATGGGGCCGCCTCTAACAAGTACCAGCCTTTGTCTGCCAATGATTTCTCTCCAGAATTCTCCTGAGTGGCAATCGCCTCTCTGGTTTTCCAGGCAACAAGAAGGGAGACAGACTTTGCTTTACAGAAAATGGATGTGCAGGCAGACCTCCAGGACAGAACCCAGTCCACGAAGCCAGAGGTGTTGCATCCCACATCTACAGGACGTACGGAAATCTCACGCCAAGGGGAAAGATCACTCCCAACACCCAGGAAGCTCAAGAAGTGAAACCATCACAATTTCCAGGATGTAGGAAGAAAACATAAGGCATTAAAATGAAAAATGGGAGCAGACAGAAAGCTCCCGCAGCCTTTGGCTCCCTCCCCAGCCATCACACGGGAACTCCACGCTGGCTGTTTCCTGATTCCCTCAGCAGTTCACACCCAAGGAGTCACCCCGAACCCCATGGACCAAATCCAACAGTGTCTCCTTAGTCCTCACTCTCCCCTCTTCCGTAGCACTCAATTCTACTTTACACCTCTCTTTCTGGAAACCCTCCCCGTCTCCCAACCTTTTTGGGATGGATTTCTCTTTTCCTCACATTCAGACGCCATTCTGTCTACATTCCCTTCCAAGCAGCTCTTCTTTCGTCTTTTTCTTCCATTTCCAATGTCATAAACCCAACTCGTAACTTTGGCACAGAAACAGACACCAAACGCCCCTGCCTGCAAGCCACTGCGTCAGGAGGAAACTCCCCACAGGGTCTGCAGTCACCACGCTGCAGCCTGGCTCTCGGCGTGGGGACCACCGCCTGCCCCGCCAGGGTGCCCGGCCAGCGGCCTGACGAGCATTTGCTTCCAGGTCTCGTGGGAGAAGCAGCAGCAGCCCATTCCACAGACGAAGAAGCGAGGCTCCAGCAAAGATGGCACAGGGGCCGGTTACCCAGCTGTGGCCCCGCCCTGGAGCCGCGGAGGGGACCCATCCCATAGCAGCCCTGGTTGGACACCTTCGCAGGCTCCCTGCTCTCAGTGAAGCTTACCTTGATTTCCTCTGCATAAGCGAAACTGACAATGCCAGGGGAAAAACATGAGTACTGGAACATGTTCTTTTTAAAAATTCTCTGAAGCCAGTTTCTAGTAGCAGTGAGAGTGCTCTGGAAGACTGTTTCTACTGAATTCTTCTTTCCAGTTTCTTGTTCCTGCCCTTTTGCTGACTCCTGTGACGGCATGAGAAAGAGAGAGAGAGAGAGTGAGCGGAACCATCCTCACGCTGTGGACTCAAAGGCGTGGGGCAGGACACTGCTTTCCCTTCCCCATGTTCATGCTCAGTAAGTAACGACATTTAAGTTACACAGACATGTTCAAACACAGTGGCCTTGCCAGAAGCCTACACTGTCAAATTCCCCAGAACTTTTCGGGTCCACCCTGAGTGGGTGATCTGGGGAAAGTCAGCAGAGAAGGAAGGGCATTGACCGGGCCCCGGGCAACAAGAGCTCCACCTTGCTGATGAGCAGGCTTCATGGGCTCTGATTGGAGGAAACGCCGGCACTTCCTCCAGATTGGATGAGAAAGGATGTACTCCAACGGCACAGAGCTTCCAGTAGCTCAGAGAACCCCAAACTGGCATGCAAACCCCTGCTTCTTAGCAACATAAGCAGCCCGTCTGTTAGCCCAAAGGTGAACCCGTGCCCCCTCCCACGGAGGCTTCCTCTCTGTGAGCCTTCTCCCTTCATTCCCTTTCCCCAGTATCCCTTTTCCTGGGGTCAAGGGCTCTAGTGATGCCTGCCCCCGCCCCCCTTCCTCTCTCCCTCCTTCCTTCTTTCCTCACCAGAAGCCCATTTACCATGAAGCGGATACAGCCCAGGCACCAGGCCACCCGCTTATACAAAGGCCTCTCCCAATGCCCTGGGAGGGGCCCTCCCAGTTCTGAACGAGTGTGTGTTCTTTTTCTTCAACAGAGCCCCACAAATTACATGTGAGGACCCACAAAAACTGGCTCTGTTGGTGTCACTCCCTCCAAGCCTAGGGAGATGTGGTGGCAGAAGCCGTTCTTGCCGGAAGAAGCTGACGCTCAGTGGGAGAGACCAACAGGCCGCAGATGGACAGACAGGCAAGCACACGATCGCTACCCCGGGTGAGTGTCAAGGCGGAAAAGTACAAGGTGTCCTCAGGGTACACAAGGGGGCCGCGGGTGGGAGGGCGCTCAGCTCTGAAAGACGAGGAGAGCGCAGCATGGTCTGTGAGGGGTGGGCTGAGGGGCACGTGCGGCCAGAGCACAGTGCACAGGACCACAGGGTGGCAACAGGTCTCAGATGAGAACTGGACATGGTGACTCTTGCTTAGACTCCCTGAATGGCACAACACTTCCTAGAACAATGGAGACCCTTCAGCATGGTGTGCATGCCCTCTGCGATCTGGCCATGCCTGGACCTCAGCTTCACCTCCCGCCACACTCCATCACCTGCAGGCCCTCCGGAATGGCGAGCTGCCCCCTCCTCCGTTCTGCACGGGCTCTTCTCTCGTGGCGTGGGAACGCCAGCCGTTAACCCACCGTGCTGCAGCCTGGCACTCACCAGCCGGTCCCCCTCTGAGTCCTAGTGGCCAAGGCTCTTCTCTTTCTCATCCTGGTGTCCCCTGACTGGACTCAGGGCTGGGCAGAGATGGGCTATGAAGGAACAACCCCTAGCCTGAAATCTGCTCTAGAACCTTCACCTTTGCCCCATTTTTCTCCATTTGGCGTCTTTCAATTCTATTAACCCTTTAGATCATCATCCAAGAAAAAGCTTTTTAAAAACTCATCATATACTTTTGTTTCATTTTAGTTTTGCAAAGCTTTTCAATTTTTGGCACAGGTAGAGTATTTTGACCACACTGTGGATGATACTAATCTGAGATCCCAACCAACATTGAAGATAGTTATTTCTGCAGGAAAATATACCCTAAATAACTGACAAATTTCTTTTATACAGTTTTTTTGGAAGTTGGCACCTGCCTATGATGGTTCAAATACCCACTTCAGGAGAGAGCAACCATCTGACCAATAATACTTATTTTAAAATCTGTCTGTGGCATTTTAAAGAAGAAAATCTAAAAGGAATACAGCTGAAACATATGCTTAATTATTTTCTATCACTAACATCACAGTTCTGACTGGTACTAAGGTAACAAGTAAATGATCAGTCTAACCATAAAATCTGGTATCCCCTTCAAATTGAAGCTCATAAACTCAAGCGGGTGAACACAACACAACGATGAGAAAGAATGAACTACGGACACATGCGGCGACACGGATGAATCTCAGAGACATAACGCTGAGTGAAGAAAGTGACACAAAAAGGATAAAGTTCAAAGACAGGTGGAACCAACGGGCGGCGGCAGAAATCTGAAGAGTGGTTTCCTCGGGGAGATGCAGGGAGGGAGACGGACGCAGCCCTGGATTCTCCTAAGGCTCGAGGCACAAGGTGCCACAAGGGTGCGCCTCTGTGGAAAGGCGCTGAGGTGTGCCCCTAGGGGGTGTGGGCTCTGCTACTGGATGTAAGTTACAGCGCCCAGCAAGAAAGCCCAAGTGGGAAAGACCCCGCAGGACATGCATTTTGGGGGTGCCTCGTCTGACATCGCGGCCACCTGCACTGCGGTATAGTTTCCCCAGCCATTTGATAATCTATATGTCAACTCCTGCACCGCTCCCCTCCTCCTTCCTTCCCCTCTCGAAGGTAAACCCTGTGAGGACAAGGGTGCAGACTCTCACTCACCGAAGTTTCCTCGATGCACAGAACAGAACCCGGCATCGAGCAGTTACCCAACAATCATCTGACGATGGAGTCAGCCACTCTGTGTCACTCCAGCAACGCTACAATTAGCCTGTCTCCTTTTTGAATTGAGGCCACTTGAAATTCCACACCTATCCTGGGTACGACATCCCAGGTATGTGTTCCACTTACCACTAGAGGTTTAAGTATAATAATTCTGCAAACAATCTCAGCAGATAAGGCAGGCATCTCATAAAACTTTTCGTCTTTTGTGATTCTGCAGATAGTTTCATGGAGTTTCAGGCACACAGTCAAGTAGGACTGTATCAAAGGCTCCTCAAGAATCCTACCCCGCAAAGAGTCAAGAGAAATTATCGAAGTCATTTAGGAGAAATGAGAACACAGTACCCAGTGTCCAGATGAGTTCTTTCCCTTTACAACACCTACAGGTGGGGTATTTATTTGATCCCATATAGGTTAACATCCAGAAAATGTCAACCGGCCTCAAACTTACGACAAAGATAAAAAGTAAACAAAGTCCTTTCGGTTTGCCTCCGTGGTCTGAACGGTTTTAACAAAAGCAAGTTAAACTATTCCCACGTGTATCCCCTTATTTGAAAAAATCTAGGGATTAAAGTACTGAAGGTTGAAATACTGTGTAAATCTGAAAAAAGTTCAGAAAGATACAGGGAGAGAGCAAGAGAAAGAAATGCTAGAAGAACCCGTAGTGTGCCTGGAATCTCTTCCAGCTCCGTGTGGACCAGGTTTCGTGTTTACTGACCGGCACATGGCCACGGCTGAGTTAGTGAGTTGATCAGAGCGGGGCTTAGCAGGCAGCACGAGGAATGAATCGGGGGGTGAATCTGTCGTGCACAGTTAGGGGAGGGCCCTGAAGTCACAGGTGCCTGATGTGAGTGGACATCTGACACCCCGCCCCCATCCTGAACACCCCAAGGGGGCAGGTGGGGTGACACTGGGAGTGCCGCAGGAATCTCAGAACATACGTGTCCCCAAGGGTACATTTCTACTGTGCCGCACTCTGTATACCGTCCCTTCAGGGTGTCAGAGGTCACACAATTTTGCAGAAGCAAATGATTTAGGATAATTATGTAAAGCTACCCTTGATTTCTATTTTCAACTGGCCTGAGTTGCAAAAAACATAAAAAGACTGAATGTTAAAGGAATGCAGGACACAAGCATGGATATGCAATATGATGATCATTTAAAAGTGAATGAAAAAAATGCATAAGAAAAAAGACCAGATGGAAATAAAGCAAAATCTCGGCAGCTGCTTTCTATTATTTTCCCTTTTTTTAAAAAAATAGGATGATCACATTAATACCTTGGAAAAAAGTAGTAGGATATATATTGATTTATGACCCTCCGATTATGACAGTAAATATGGGACACGGTCAATCAACAGGGGAGTGACTACATGCAAGAGGGGGCCACACTTGCTTTTCTACTCACTTGTCCTGATAAATATCCAGGAGGTGCAACAGCATTTTAAACGTTTTCTCAACATCCTAGGGTGGTGACAAAAAAGAAAAACAGAAAGGAAGATTTAATCATGATGTGACTGTCTTTGCGAAAACAGAACTGAAAAGCATCCAACATAAATAAGGCACAACCAATTCTTTCTTTTCCATAAACAAGTGCTCAACGACTTATCTTACATCTGCCACAGATAAAATTCAGGATATAAAATTATACCACTTTCTCCACCCCAAAAAATGGGAAAGGAAAGACAGCAAATGAAGTGTAGCAGCACTCACGATAACTTCTAAGCCTGCCTTGACAATCACAGAGAAGGAAAGGTTATCATTTATCGAAACAGAGGAAACTCAAGTAAATCAACCCTTTTGCCCCAAGGAATAGTGCCTCTCCCGGTTCTCCTGTTCGAAGTGCTTCATCCTGTCATGCTCTCAGAAAAGAAGAGTTCACAAGCTCTGAATGCTTCGTTTTTGATCTGCTTTTGCTAAGCAAGGACCCAACAGCCTATTCCAGACGACAAACCTCCAGGTTTCTGTGGGAGATCTCCCTAAGTCCTTGAACACGGTAGTAAGTGCCTACAAGACAGTCCAGGACACGAGGAGGAAAGCGACTCAGGTAGTCGGTGACGTCTTCCATATAGTGAACCAGATCACTCAGAGGGAGCAAGCTGAACCAGGATCGGAACAGACACTCATCGACGTTCAGCAGATGCTGTCTCCTCTCCATGAGCTGAAGCAGCTCTTTCCTGTTGACGAGAAAATAGGAACAGAAAAAGGGCAGCAGTGACATCAGTAAAACAGACTGAGTTATGATAAGCAAAATTCTGTCAGAAGAGGTCTAGAAAGTTCAGATTTTTTAAAATAATTTAACTGCTAAGTAGAGAATCAAATGAAAAGTAAACAATAACATATTAAGAATTCACCAACAAGGATGAACCTTGAGGACATTACGCTCAGTGAAATAATTCAGTCACAGAGGGACAAATACTGTGTGACTCCACTTATACGAGGTCCCTAGAGTGGTCAGACACATAGAGATAGAAAGTAGGATGGTGGGTCCTAAGGATGGGGGAAGCGGGGACATGGAGCTGTTGTTACACGGGGACAGAGTTTCAGTTTTACAAGATGAAGAGTTCTGGACGGATGGTGGTGATGGCTGCACAATCATGTGAATGTGCCTAATGACAGCGAACTGTCCACCTAAAAATGACTAAAACGGTAAATTGTATGTCATGTATATTCTACCACGATAAAAGAATTCATTAAGAATTAAGCATTTTGGCAGCTTTATTGAGATACAATTGGCATATAACACTGTGTAAGTTTAAGGTGTCCCATGTGTCGATTCGATACTTACACTGCAAGATGACTATCATCAGAGGGCGCTCACACCTGCATCACATCACGTCAATATCATTTCTTTTTTGTGGTGAGAACATTTAAGACCTACTCTTTTTTTTTTTTTTGAGGAAGATTAGCCCTGAGCTAACTACTGCCAGTCCTCATCTTTCTGCTGAGGAAGACTGGCCCTGAGCTAACATCCGTGTCCATCTTCCTCTACTTTATATGCAGGACGCCTGCCACAGCATGGCTTGCCAAGCGGTGCCATGTCCGCACCCGGGATCCGAACCAGCGAACCTCAGGCCGCAGAGAAGAGGAATGTGCGCACTTAACCACTGCGCCACCGGGCCGGCCCCAAGACCTACTCTTTTAGTACCTTTCGAACATATAATTCAGTATTAATAACTATAGCCACCATGCTCTACATTAGCTCCTCAGAACTTACTCATCTTTTAACTGGAAGTTTGTGCCTTCTGACCAACAGCTCCTCTTTTCCCCTCCCCCCAGCCCCTGGTAATTACCACTCTACTCTCTGTTTCTATGAGTTTCACTTTTTTAGATTCCACATATAAGTGAGATCAGATCATGGGTGTCTGTCTTTCTCCATCTGACTTATCTCCTTTAGCGTAATGCCCTCAAGGTCCACCCATGTTGATGAACATGGCAGGCTTCCCTCTTTCTCATGGCCGAGTAACATTCCATTGACAATCCACCACGTCTTCTTTATCCATTCATCCGCTGAAGGACACTTAGGTTGCTTCCACGTCTTGGCTACTGTGAAGAACGGTGCAACGAACATGGCAGCACAGATGTCTCTTTGAGATGGTGATTTCATTGCTTGGGATACCTACCCAGAGGTGGGATTGCTGGCTCATATGGTAGCTTTCTTTTTAACTTTTTAAGGAAACTTCACACTGTTTTCCATAGTGGGTACAATAATTAAAGAATTAAGCATTTTGATGAGTGAATCAGTGAGTGCCCTGGATCGAACAGTCCAGGTGATCCCAGGGAAGACCTTGAAGTTATGCTGACTCTGTAACATTGGATTGGAAGATAAACAAAGCAGGTGCCACAGAAGCGACAGAGGCTACGAAGAACATACTGACAAAGTTTACGAATGCACTCGAGGCCACCTTTGCCTGAAACGCAGAATCTTTAGGGCCAAGGCTAGCGTGCGCCATTGTCCAGTGTCAACAGCCAAATTTCCTCCAGACAGTCTGTACACCCCAAAGGGCATTTAAAATATATATAATTATACAAATAATCTTAATTTGGCTTTAATTTCAAAAGGTTTTGATAACAGTGAAGAAGCAATAACTTAATTTAGCTTACCATCTGAATCCCTAAAAACCCACAGGCTAGATCCTACTGGACTGGGGGGCGGGGTGGGGGCAGACGGGACTGGAAAGAGTTTCTTGGACAAAAGATGAAGTAAGTGGCGGACGTTATCTGTGCTTGGGGATGGGTGGTAGTATTCACCTTTTTGTATTTAATTCGTATTTATTTTTTACTTCATTTTGACTGAATTTTTGTGCTTAAATTTGATTTACCATTTTTCTTTTATGGATTGTGCTTTCCGTGTTTTCTCTAAGAAAGCTTTGCTCACCTCAAGACTGGTGTGTCATGCCCTCAAGATTTGCACGTACAATGTGCAAAGCCTTCCACCTGACGTTCTAGTTCCAGGCATTTATCTCAAGGAAATAATTGGACGGGGGAATGACAAGGATGCTCGCCAAAGCACGCTTACAAAGCGAAAGTGCAGAAACAATCCACATGCCTGTAATTGGCTAAATAAAGACAAATTATAATGACTAAGTAGTTATTATAATAACAATGTAGGTGTATATTTACTGACAAGAAGCTGTTCACAAAATGCAGTGAAGTGAAAAAAGCAGGTTGGAAAACAATAAATAACCTATCATGAGTTGCTGTTTTTCAAGCACATACAGCACCCGCAAACCTACATTTGGACAAAACCCTGGACACAGGCATGCCTGAGTGTTAACAACAATGATTATCTCTGGGATTGCAGGCCATTTTGTGTTCTTTCTATTTCTTCTATGTTTAAAATTTCTTAAAGACATAATTTGAAAAGAAGTGACCTATTACTTCTGTCCCCAGAAGCAGGAACGCGTCCTCCGTGACAGTCCACACGGAGGCACAGCTATTACTCCAAGATTCCCATACGGAAGTGCGGCTCCGTAACTTACCGATCTGGTCTTTTTTCCCGAAACTCTGAGAAGGAAATTCCCTCGAGGGCCGCCCAGGTGTCCTCGGGCTGAATGGTGGCGTCCTTTCCTCGAGGCGCCAGCTCCATGCAGTGGTGCAGCACAGGCAGTGTGCACACCCAGAGGCTGAGGTCTCTGCTCACGCACCTTCGGCACAGGTTTACCAAGTGCGTTCGCCAGCTGGAAATGGAACAGAGATCCCACAGTGAGCCGAGGTCGGCCAGCGTCAGACTCACTCTCTGCTCTGACATCCCTTTTGAGTGACTAGACATGAGAAATGTGGTCGAGTGGGAGATGGGGGCACCCTCGATACCCCCACCCCCAAAGCATGAGGCACTGACTAGTCCTCACTGGAGCCCCGCAGTAAACTGCCTAGGAAGATGTTTGCACCCTCTTTGTCAGCTGAGGACACCGAGCTTCCGGGAGGCTCAGTAACTTATGCAGAGTCCCCCGTGCCAGAGCCGGGAGTGAGCCCAGGCCACCTGGCAACAGTAAATTGAAACAGAAAGCAAACTTTCCAATGTAAGGGCGGAGCCTATAAGCAATATGTGGCACCCTCCCTACTATCACAAAATATCGATGTTTTAAATACTTTGAAACATTTGTACGAACTTTGTGCATTTACCACCATTCCAACTCTCTTTAAAAAGGTACAGTGTTTAGCTAGGTGTTTGAAATTTGTAAAACCAAGAGGCAGACGTCCTAATAAGACCTGTGTCAAGGAAGGCTACCTAATATTATCCTCCAGTTCAGCGCAGACAGCTGCAGAAAATGCTACAGAAAGACCCCGGGATGCTCAGGGGCGCTGAGTGGGTGCCCCTCACACAGGAACACGTGAGCGCCCTCAGGACACGCCATCGCCTTCACACCACCAACGCTCTCTGGCCCAGCACAGCGACACCCGTGTCTCCTGAATTGAACCCCGAGTCAGCAAAGGCCGCAGGGAGAGCACCCACGTGGCTTCCGCAGACGCCCTGGAGTGGGATGCCGACAGTCAGTCATCATCCCATAATCCCCCAAAATACACACACGTGGGGCGAGTCGGATAGACCATGAAGCTTCTCAAAAGCAGGGTAGTCAATAGACTATTTAATAAAATTTAAAATAATGTATATGCTAGGAAAAAGGCTGGAGGGATAACATGGAAATGACAGCAGTTGAGTGGTATAGTTAATGGGTAGTTTTTATTTCTTATATGTTTTCATCCATTCTATGACAAGCACTGATTTTTTTTTTTTTTAAAGATTGGCACCTGGGCTAACAAGTGTTGCCAATCTTTTTTTTTTTCTGCTTTATCTCCCCAAACCCCCCCGTACACAGTTCTATATGTTAGTTGCACGTCCTTCTCGTTGTGGGATGTGGGATGCCGCCTCAACGTGGCCTGACGAGCGGTGCCATGTCCGCGCCCAGGATCCGAACCCTGGGCCGCCGCAGCGGAGCGTGCGAACTTAACCACTGGGCCACGGAGCCGGCCCCGACAAGTGCGTATTTTTATGATCAGATAAAATCATTAGAAATAGCTATAAAATCTTTTCTCACACACACACACACACACACACACACACACACAGATACCTCTGAGATGTTCCAAAGATGTGGTTTAGGTCGTTGCGAAGGGCGTCTGGTGAATTGGCATTGGAGCAAAGGAGGTTACACAGCGAGGCCAGGTCATCTTCCAATAAGGGCAGGTTAAATTTTTCCACAGAGAAAAGGACAATTAGGCCCATTCTCAAGTTATTCCTCACTGGGCAGTCTTTAGGCAGAGGGGCCTCTCTTCTTTCCAGAAATGGTGCCATTCGTCTTTTCAAATCCTCCCACAGGTCTCTCTGCACCTGATCCCAGGAGAGAAGGAGGACACGAGAACCATGGAGTTGAATCCATCAGAAGCGTTAAGTGCTGCCCCACGTCTGGCTGCCCTTAGTTCCATGTCAGCTGGGCAGGGAGCCAATGCCCCAAGGGGCAGGCAGAGTTCTGCGGAGGGGTCATCCCACCATCCCACCACCCACTAAACCCCGGGCATCCCCCTCTCCCCGGGCCTGGCTGCCCTGGGTCTTTGGGAGCTGCCACCAATGGTGCAGTCCAGAAACTTGGCATGGTGGAGGAGCTCTCAGGTGGAGACCTTTGAAGCTTACAGGAGTTCAACTGTCATCTCAGAAGTGGCCTCAGGTCTGTCTCAAAAGCACCAGAGTCACACCACAATGAGGGTGGAGATGCAATGAAGGATGGTTCCACCCCTCCGGCCCAGAGGCCAGTTCAAGAGGTGGGGCCAGTGATGGCAGTGGGGCCAGGTGAGGAGGTGGGACCAGTTGGGGGGTGAGGCCAGGTGAGGAGGTGGGACCAGTGGGAGGAGTATGAAGCAAATGGAGAGGACAGAGAATCCCCCAGAGACGGTGCCAGGAGAAAAGGGAGGGAAAGATCTACCTGCCCCCATCTGCACCCTGGCCCACTGAGTGTAGGGTGCAGGCTCATTGGCCACTAGGAGGTGGAATGATGCTGACTGCCCAGAAGGTAGAGAAGGGAGCTGCTGGTGACACCCCTAAAACCTGATACCTCCTTCTCTGTGTACTGCAGAGCGGTCCACGGCTGTGCCCGTCCTTCATAGATCATGGGCACACGAACCACAGAATAAAACTGCTGAAACTGGTTGAAAAAGTTCTTTAAATTGATGGCATTCCAGGTCTGGAGGATGCTGAAGATGCTGTCCAGCATGACTCTGGCAGCGATCTTCTTCCCTCTCACCAAGTCTTTGCGTGTACCATCTGTGAAGTGGTCCCAGAGTTTCTGAAGACTCCCAGGGGGCTTCATACAAATTATATCATCGTACTGATGCCAGTCTAAGGGTGAAAGAAAGGACAATACTGTACTCAGGACCATCAAAACCCACTAGATCGGGGGGCTGGCCCCGTGGCTGAGTGGTTAAGTTCATGCGCTCTGCTGCAGGCGGCCCAGTGTTTCGTTGGTTCGAATCCTGGGCGCGGACATGGCACTGCTCGTCAGACCACGCTGAGGCAGCATCCCACATGCCACAACTAGAAGGACCCGCAATGAAAAATATACAACTATGTACCGGGGGGCTTTGGGGAGAAAAAGGGAAAAAATAAAATCTTAAAAAAAAAAAAAAAAAAACCCACTAGATCAGGACGCTCAACCCTGGAAGGCTGATGTTGCCTGGCAGAAACACAGAAGGAATGAGCCATGAGCCAAAGGAAGGGAAGCAAGAAAGGAAAATCACAGGTGCGTGGTGAACAGAAGGCCACCAGCACTCACTCCACACAGATGCCCGTCCGTGGAGACACACCTCGGGGCCTGGCCCCCATGGAGAGCATGGCTGTCTTTAGGACGGGTCTCCTAGACATCCCACAATGGTCAGAGTGAGACCCAACTTCACATGGTTCGGCCAGCCTGAAATATTTGGAACATGTCTTTGTAAATGATCACACGGCCGTGTATCACTTGCCAGCAACCGAGCAGCGTGTTGGTGAGGTACTCAGCGCAAGCGCCCGTTTCCTCCATACTAGGAGCCATGACACCCACTCCATGACGGACAGTGCAGGTCACGCTACAGATAAGACAGAGCTCCCGTGACCATCTCTTCGGACAAGACTAGATCGGCACGAACTCTCATCTGATAAGGGAGTGATGTCAAGCTTGGGCCAACACAGGGCAAGGGCTGAATCCCTGCCTGCTCTGACTAGTCGCCGACAGTACACATGCAGACCTAGAAAACCTGATCGACTCAACTGTAAAATAATGAGAAGACAAAGATGCCACTAAGACGCCAGAGGCAACAGGGATGCATAAAAAGAGCCGGGACACCAGAAAGTGGAAGTCCCCAAGCACGCCCCCTGTTCCTTGTCGCGGGCATGTTGCACATCCTGTTGTCTTTACTCGAAGCCCCGCTCACCCGACTCTGCCCCATCCCTGCCTGGCGACAGCTTGGAATTTCTGTTTAGATCTCAACTCGGGCATCATTTCCTGTGGAAGGTTTTCCTGCTCTCTGTGTCCTGCCTACTGTGGCCTGGGACAGGGCCGTGTTGTGCATGTGGAGGGAGCATCAACCGGGCTCCTGAGCAGGGGATACCCTCAACACCAGGAAGGCAGGCCAGGGAGGGCCATTAAAGGTCTGGGTTCCTCAGAATCTCCTAGAAGAATAGAAATGAAATGTTTAAGTTCCAAACCACTAGAGAAAAGAGAGAAAGAAAATCCAAAAGTCAGAAAAATCACAAAAAAGAACGAGTAAACAGAGAAGACACAGTAAGATGGCCAAGCTGGTGCTCACAGCCAACTGCACCCATTGAAGATGATCGGATTGAATGACAAACATGCAATAAAACAAACCAACAAAAGTCCCACGAAACAGAGATGTGGCGGCGAGGGATGAACCCGAGAGAAAACAGCAGAGTCAGGAGGAAAGCAGAGAGGGAGAAGGGTGGGCAGGGAAGGCACACAAGAGCAGAGCACACGCAGCAGAATCCGTTTCGGGTGGAACACAGCACGAGGCAGAAAGCATTCAGAGGGACAGAGCACTGGCTGTTGCTGGTTCTGCACCCAGCATGCATTTCTGCTGTCTCTGCCCGCCCTGAGTCACGGGGCTGGAGCCCGAGACCCCCTTTCTGCGGCCTTGCCACTGTGGCTCATGTTCTGCCAACGAGAGGGGCTGACAGGAGGCTCAGAAGGACGAAGCAGAGGGGAGCCATCCCTCTCTCTCTCTCTCTCTCTGTTTTTGGGAATAACGAAATCTACGTTTATTTAATTTAACATAGAAAAACACTACCCCACCAAGTGGAGCGAAGCACAAATTTCTCAATCAACAAAATTCCAGCACCTCCTAGACACTCCTCCCAAGTCACCTGCAGTGATGTCAGTGGCCCAGCACCGCCCCACCTGGGCTCAGGCAGTCACCTCCGAGACACCTGGAAAGCCAGCGAAGGCTTTCCCCGGCCTTCCCAACAGCCCGTCTGTCGGTTACCATGACTCAGCTCCTTCCCACTTAAGACAGCTGATCCGGTCCCACTGACCCAGGGCCAGCGCCAAAGTTCTCCAAGTCAACCTCCCCACCGAGCGTCTGACCCGACAGCCCAAACTGAGAGGGAGCAACTCAAAGGGCCCACGGGCCTTCACCGCAAGAAGGGAAATGGACTGAAAACGCCTAAAAGCTCTAACACCCATTTTTTTATTTTAAAAAATCTAATTATTGGAAAATACTATTTGGAACTATATCATGATTAAGGAAGCATCTGAAGATAAAGTTGCTTGGCAATTTTCAGTTAGTCTCCAATGAAAAACTCCGTTCAAGGGACCTGAAAATGATTCTGGATTTGTGGTTAAAACGTGTGCCTCTCCATGTGGTTCGACAGCTTAAGCACCATGCCTGAGCCAGAGAGAACCCGAGGCAGGGCTTCCTACACGAGAGGAAGCCGGAACAGCCGCCCCAAACCATGCCCGCCAGTCTGACAAGTCTAGACTGGCACAAACTCTCATCTGACGAGGGAGTCACCTCAAGCTTGGACACAGCCCTTTTAGATCACCCGACAAGCACAGGGCACAACCAGAAAAGGGTCCCAGAACTCTGTCCTTTGGCCGGCCCATAGGAACAGAGCATCTTGAAGGGGAGAGAGTCAACACTTGATACATTTAAGAAGAGAGCATGACTCCAGTTTCTTCTCTCTCTCTTCAGGCCGCCCAAAATAACCAAGCCCCTGCCATCACTGACCTCAAAGCCATCAGCCCAGCTGAGGTCCCAGCCACAGCCAGCAGCAGCTGCAAAGACAACTCCAGGGGACTCCAAACCCCAGCCATCAAGTCACCCCCAGCTTTAAGCTTTCTGAGCTGAGGCCCCAGACACACAGAGCAGAAATAAGCCATCCCTGCCAGGCTCTGTCCAAACGCCTGACCCACAGAGACCAGGGGGATGAGAAAATTATTGTTTTATGCAAAAATAAATAAAGTACATGGTCTTAGTGACAGACTAGAACACATCGCTCAGAAGCTGACAGATCAATCTTGTTAAAAAAAGATTTTAATATTAAATTGGCTTTATCTAATAAATATAACTTTTGAGTCCCCCAAATAGATTATCTACTCTTTCTGAGCACACGTGGAATATTTATGACAGACCAGGTATTAGCCCACAAAGAAGATCTGAGCAAGTTCCTAAAAGCAGAATCCATAGAGACTCTCTATATAGAACACACCCCCCCCAGACGCACCCCACACACACCAGACGCACTCACACACGACGCCAACACACCACACGCACACACATGACACAAACACACACACTGCATGCACTGAGTGAAACATAGAGCAAAGAAAAAAAGAAAGAAAAGGTAGAGAAAAATAGATACAGGCAAGAGAAAGAAAAATAGAAATCAGAGAAGAAGGTGTGGAGGACGGAAGAGTGGCACGAGCAGGAGGGCTCACTCACGGTGCGTGGAAATCTCCCGGGAAGCGTCCTGGCAGCCCCGTCAACCCGGCTCTCACCCTGAACCTGCTCACCATCGCAGGGCTGCCTCTGCAGCCCAGCCCTGCCTGCCCAGCCGCTTCATCCCCTCTCCTTTCCCTCTATTAAAAAGCCTTTTCCTTATGTCCTCTTGTAAGGGTGCAGTTGCGCTAAACTGATGAGAAACAGGCTCCCAAACTCAGGTTTATTAAACGTACGGCCGGGCTAGGGGCAGGGCCAACGCCCAGCACTGAGGACCCACAGAGGCCCAGGCCAGCTCTGCTCTCCAGAGGCACGACCAACGCCCCACCTATGGCTCACCTCCGGAGCACAGGAGCGAGGATTTGACACACAGACAGCGGTTGACATGCTCGCTTCCCTTCTGCTGCTGTTTGTAGATGAATTCATACTCAACAGGCCCCTTGCCATGTGCAACGACATACTTGTAAGGAATCGGTTTGTCCAGGTGCTGCCTGGAAAGGACAGCTCTGCCTTCAATGAGGGACCCATCGTCACCTAAATCCCTGTGAACAAACAGGACACCAGTTGGTTATCCGAAAATCCTCTCTTGGAAATTTTAGCTCTTCTCAAACACAGCATGGAGCACAGACCCAAAGCTATACATCGATACTGACCAAGAGGATGCTTCTAGGATGAGGCATGTTTTCCAGACAGAGCCAACAGAAATATGACAAAGAAGGACATTATAAGAAATATTTGTTTGAAATATTCATGGTCCAAAAGTCTAAGGATGTCATCAACTTGATAAAAATTATTTCAGCATGTTTCAAAGACTGGAAGTTCTGGACATTTCGCTGAGGGACTGCTCACAAGCCCTCGGACATACTCACTTGGTGTAGCACATCTCACAGACATCACGACTCCATTTGGGATTCCCAAATTCTTCTCCTCCCCTGATGAATACTCTGTCGTGGTTGGGGTTGAACTTGAAATGTTTAGAAATGATTGCATGGAAGTACACGGTGACTCCTTCCTCGGGACTCAGCGGGCTAGAAGAAAGCCACAGGAGGAAATGCGCATTAGATGTAGATCAGATCCGCCTCCTTCGTGCATGCGCACGCGTGCACACTCACAGGCACATGTGGACACACATAGATACACGGAGGCACACGCACAGGCACACGTGTGCACACACCATCCTTGTTTCTTGACTGTGCGTTGACACACACCCCAGCACAGTGCAACAGCATCCACACTTGGGCCAGACTACCCGCCAGGTGGGTCCCCTCCCTCTGCAATGGAGGAAGGTGGGCTCAGGGTGGGGGACAACCTCAGGCCAGCTCCAAAGAACTGAGGGCAGTGGCGGAAGGGGCTGGTTAGCACTCTGGGACATGACAGCTTCTCTCCTGAGTTCCGGAAGGCCCACGTTGCCTCCAGGACCCCAGGGACTATGTGACAGAGCATTGAAACCAAACAAGGAATTGGGACAGGTGCCCCCTCCTGCCTACCTCCTTTTTCCCCCAAAGCTCAACTCCCCAAAAGAGTCAACGAGAAGGGCAGCCCGGGAAGCCCCTCTGGGGCTGCGTGGCCCTTGGCTGCCCCAGCAGAGGGGTGGGGCGGGGGCCATGCCTGTGCTCCTAGGCAGGTTACCTCCTCAGCGGCCCGTGTGGGGTCATCCCCTACCTTTCCTTAACTTCATGTGCGCCAGCTTTCGGATTTCTCTGCTCCTCATTTTTCACAGCAGCTGCATAATTTCTTTCTGGTTTCTTCGGGGCCTCTGGCTTGGCTTTTTCTGTTTCACTCACTTTCTTTCCAGTAACACCTGTCTTGTCCTTGGTTTCAGCTTCCTGGAACGAGGAACCAAACCCCAACCTTTAAGACCAGCCTCCACGTTTGCCCCCAGCAGCTCATGCTTCTCACAGCAGCCAGAGTGGTCTCGTCCCTTCCCTGCTCAGAGCCTTCCAGTGCCTCCTGGTCCACCCACCACAGCCTCCATGGGCCCCTCTCTCCAACCTCGTCAACAGCCTCTCCTCCCTTCATTCACTCTGCGGGGCACCAGCCTCCTGGCTGTTCCCTGAACTCGCCGACCACACTCTATCTCAGAGCCTTTGCACGTGCCATTTTTGGTTGGGACACATCCCCAGATATCCACATGGCTTGCCCCTCACTCTTTCAGGTCTCCACTCCAACACCACGCCCTTGGGGAGGCCTTGCCTGGCCGTGTTCCCTCGGCACCCAATCTAGCACCTCATCTTACTTTCTCCACGGCACTCCTCACAGCCTGACCTTGCTTTCTGTCTCTCTCCCCTCTAGAATGTGAGCCCCATGCAGGCAGGAGCTGGGTCTCCTTCAGCTGCACCCCTACCACCTAACAGAGTCACTGAATAATTAAATGAAAGACGAGCTGTGGAAGGAATGGGGCCGAAAGGAGCAGACCGTGGGACAGAGCGGGGACAAGGAGGCCTCCTGGAGACCTAGATGCTGTACCTGGCGGTTTTCTA
This sequence comes from Equus quagga, assembly GCF_021613505.1. NCBI lineage: Eukaryota > Metazoa > Chordata > Mammalia > Perissodactyla > Equidae > Equus > Equus quagga. Next base: position 113,821,702 of record NC_060277.1, on the reverse strand, counting down.
GAGAAGCAGACGTGCTTGCTGGTGGCTGTTTTGTTTTCTGGGTCTCATTTTTAACTTCTTTCCCAGCCTCTTTCCCTGGACTAGCTGGCTTGGCTGCAGCATCAACCGCCTGGAAGAAATAATGACACCAAAACATCAGGGCCAAGGTGACAAAATGGACAGTGAGACTTGGACTCAATGGCATAAAGGTCGGCATCTGCCACCAGCCCAGGGACAGGGGTCAGCAGCTTGGGTGCAGGGGCAGCCCCTCCAAAGCCCCCTCTGGGGAGCAAGCCGCAGTAGAGGCCCTTCCCAGACAGGAAGGTGATATCAGAACCACATGCACAGCAAGGCAGCAAGGGCGTGGCGGGCCAACCCCAGCCATCACTCCCGACTTCTCACCCCAGAGGTGGGGGCCGCAGCCTGCTGCCCAGCGGGCTGAGGCTCCTGGGCAGCGTCTTCCTTCCCAGGACGTCCTTCACCAGCAGAGGTAGTTGGGCCGGCCCCCTCCTGGGGGAGGCCTCCGTCCTTGGAGGGGTCGGGGGTGTGGTGACCCTTCCCTTCCGGGAGGGCACCTCCCTGTGTCTGCTGGTCCTGGGGCGCCAGGCTGCCCGGAGACTCTCCTCCCGCAGCTGTTTCTGCTCCTCCTGCGGCCTGGCCCTGAAGAGAGCTGCCACCAACCTCAGCGGGCGCAGCGGGCTCTCTGCGGCCACCGCCCTCTGGGGGCGTCATGCCCGCACCAGGAGGCTGGCTCGGCTGGCTGGTCGGCCCGTTCCGCTGAGCTCCATGCTGGGGCGGGGCTGCGTCCTGGGGCCCAGGGTCCCCCAGAGAAGTCAGACTGCAGGGGACCAAGGAGCCCGGATCCGCGGGAGTGGCAGTCTTCTGATTCTTCTTCCTCTTCCGATTCTTTCTTTTGCTCTAAACAGAAAAAGAGGCACTCATTTTATTTCTTAGGTTTCCTCTACTCTAGCCAATGTTTTCCTCCAGCTGCCTTTCAATTCCTCAAGTATGTCAAACTTAGCTCGACCAAACCACCTTGCCTCTGTTAAGCCTGCCATTTCCGCACGTTGGGAAGAATGAAATTGAGACCCACAATGAACGGTGGACGGAGCTGAGGGACAAGTGGCCACGCGCTGTTCAGCCAAATCACAGCTGAGACTCTCCCGCGGAATTCCTGCCGATGGTCATCCCTCTGTGCTGAGCGGTTTCAAATGTTAGAAAGCACATATAGGCCTCTGTGTATCACACACCTACATCGTACTCAGTATGTACACAAACCTTGAAACAGAGAAAAGGAGGAGACTGAAAAGCCAACAGAAGGCTGAAGAGTCCTTCCTGCACCCACGCAGGTGCGCTGGGCCCCTGCCTGGATGCCACTGCTCAGAGGCAAAAGTCCCCAACCTCGGACTCAGAAACAGAGCATGAGACACAGACGTGGCGGGACCCTCGAGGGCTCCACGGGGGTCCCCGCCTCACTTGGGGATACTGCTCTGGAGTGTGTTGATCAGCTCAGTAAGGGCAGTGTTCTGCAAACCCCTGACACCCGGCGTGGACCCGGGACTCGCTACCCGCCCCCTGCCTGGGTTGAGTCACCTGGGAGAGGGAGATGAAAGAACTTGGGGTTTGCCTGCACGGGGGCTGGGGTGGCCTGCTTCTGAGTCAGCTCCTGGATTTTCTCCAAGAATCCTGATCCAACCTCCTGCAGCTCTGCCTGCAATGACCAGCACGACACCCAAGTGCCCTACCCTGCCGCTCAGGCACCCCTGGGGGCCATCTCCTGGACTGTCTGATAATTAACACCCACTAACATCACGGTAGAAAGAAAGAGGTTAACAAAGGTCATTTCTGGCTGTAACTCCTCCGACTTCCAGGGGCACACAGATCTCTAAAGACCTTGCTAACATGCTGATGGCGACTCAGCGCAGCGGGGGACCCGAGATTTGGCATCTCCGAGGAGCTCCCAGTGCAGTGGGGCTGCCCCGTGCAGGCCCGCCCTGCGACAGCAGGACCAGTCGAGCTCCCCACTGGAGGTCCCCGCTGGAAGCCTTACCCTACACACCCCAACTCTGATCTGACTGGTCTGTGGGCCTCAGCACCAGCATCGCCACTTGCTTTCCTGATGGTTCTTGATGTGGATTAAGGCTGCCCCAGCTAGAGAAGCCCAAGGTGACCTGGCCTACATGCCAAACTATATGACCTGGTGGATTTTTTTTATGGTATGAATTAGGGCTGCCCCAGGGAGAGAAGCCCAGGGCATCCTCATCTACATGCCGTGATCTGTATGACCAGATTCGTATCTAAAGTTATATGACCGCACAATAACCAGACCCCATCTGCACTGAAATCATTTAATGACTTTTTACATCATCTTTTTTTTTCAGTAAAAATAAGTCACGTACCCATGCCTTATAAATTTAGCCTAACCCTCAACTCAGGGCAGCAGCAGGAGCTCTGACTGCCCATGGGTCCTGTCCCCAGGCAGCAGCAGCAACAGATCTTCACTGCCCATGGGTCCTGTCCCCATGCTACTCCACACTATTCTCTAAATAAAAGAGCACCACTGCCAGACCTTGAGAGTCCAAGAAATCTTTCTTTCGACTCCTTGGCTCACCGACCCCGCATCAGTTCTAACGTGCAGCCTTGGTTGAGAACCGCCGGTGGGACCAGCAGAAGGCTGCATGAATGGACACGTGGCCTGCCGTTCTTTGCAGAATCTCCTCTTTAGTGCGAGGCTGGCTTCAATCAAGTCATTTGGGTTCAAAGCTGACTTACCGGGGGGACTGGAACTTTGCACAAGAAACAAGCGAGCAAGACGTGTTCCTCCTCCAGGAAGCTAGTGGTTTGGTGGGGAAGACAGGCTGAAAACGGACGGTTTCAGTGTGTGGGAAGTGCCGACGAGGAAGATGCTTGAGGGCACTGGGCACTCAGAGGCAGCCCCTAGCCTGGAAGGCTTCCCCGAGCAGACAGTACAGGCCGAGTCTGAAACACATTAAGCCTGAGGAGGCAGCTTGTCGATCCTCAAAGACTCCCTGATCCCCTGCTGCCTGAAGTGGCTGGAGGGGCGCTGCCTCCTGCGGCTGCCTCGCTCACCCACAACGAAGGCTTGACCGTGGCTGGGAGACCCCTGCATGACTTGACCCCTGTTCACTGCCTGCCAGCCTCATCCCTGGCCTCCAGTACTAAGCCTGTTCTGTATTTTATGATGATTTGACATTTTGGGAGCCATGCTAATCCTGGAGGGACTGCCCTTCCCAAGGATAGCTAATTCCTAGAGACAGCAAATGAGTCCCCTGGGGGCACACCTTTCATATGCAAACCGACCGGCCCACACCCCAACCACCTCCTTTATCTAACCCTCTCAGGCCCAGCCACTATTTCCCCTTGCCCCATCGCCCCAGGGCCAGGCATAGGACAACCAGACCATCCTACAGACAGTCTACCCACGGAGTCCAGCGAGTTTACTCAAACCAGCCAATCCGAAACTTGCTCAAAGTTGCCTACCTGCCCCCACACCACAGGCTCTGGGCCACCCCCTCCCCTCACTCCTTCTACCTGCTGACCACCCTGGTCCTTCCCGGTGTTGCCCTGCGTGGTGTGGCCCCTCCTCTTGGGAACAGCAATAAAACTTCTTTCAGTGGCACTGACCCCTTGTGCCGTCACTCAGTCACCTCTATAAATTAAATCCCCCATACAATGCTCTTTGCTGTCGTCTCCTGCCTCAATTCCCTCTTTCCCCAGACGCCTCCTTCCTTCAGTCCCCTGTCCCATGCCCCTCAGCAGAGGTCCCGGAACCCCCGTGCAGGAAAGCTCCCCGGCCCTCCGCCCTGCTTTCCTGCAGCGCCCGTGCCCGACACACGTGGCGGCTCGTTCCTCCCTCCAGGATGGAGTCTCTGCGTCCGCTTTGTTCGCCGCTGCATCCACTGTCCAGAACAATCCCTGGCCCACTGTAGCGCCCAAACGTTTTTGTTTCATTCAGTCAGTTCCTCAGAAAGCCCCACGTGCGGCTCCATGCAAGCTCTGGCTGCTTCCCGGCCTCACCAGGCTCCATGCAAGCTCTGGCTGCTTCCCGGCCTCGCCAGCAGGCTTCCCAGCCCCGCATGACCCTCGGGCCCCCACGGGCCCCCCTCCCCTCGGCCCCGGGCCGGGTCTGCACTCAGCTCCCATGACCAGCTTTGACTCTTCTAACCTGCAATTTGTCTTTCTCCTCTTTATCTGTTTTCTCCCTCTCTTATTCCTATTTTATTGTGCTTTTCATAAGCTGCTTTAAGACCTTTTAGAATAAGATTTAGATTTTGCACAGGCGACTTATAGCTCCTTCAACACACAGTTATGGGGACTGAGCACGCACCAGGTGCCCTTCACACTTCCAGGGTCAGAGCTGGGGCACCAGGCAGCCCCAAGACTGCTGGCACGGCGGTCAAGCAAGGCTCAGGCTAAAACCATGACTGTTTCCTTGACAAAAATGAAGTATGTATGTATATATATATGTAAGTTATACACATATACTCCTAATTATATATATAATACATATATATTTTCCTAGTTGATGAGGGGAAGGCAGGCGGGCCCAGTCCACTCACCAGCTGCTGGGGAGCCCTGAAGAGTCACCTGCCACGGAGTGTGGGGGTGACGGGTGGGGACACCGCAGCAGACACCCCAGGGACGAGCACCGACTGGTCGGATGGAAGCCAGCGGAGCCGCCTGACAGGGGCCAGAGTGTTGCAGGCTGACAAGTGGGCTGGCCAGCCCTGCCCGAGCCGCCCGCCCCGCTCCCGCCCCCTGTAAGAAATGCTGCACTGATTCCGGATGAATAGACCAGCTGAAGACAGGTAGCTTTTCCACCCGGCACCTGATCAAGCCCCTCCTTCTGGCAGAGGGGCGCCGCCGCAGCCCGTCGCCACAGCCCGTCTCTGCAGAAGCCCTTCCCCTGTCTCCTGGCCCTCGGGGGGGCGGGGGCCTGAGTAACCTCTCTGCGCTTCAGTTCCCTCTTTTGCAGAAGTGGGATGACAAACACAGGCAGGGTGTGGGGTGACCCTTCTACAGACACAAAGTGCGGCTTTGAAGAAGCAACGAGAGAAGAGCCCGGGACGGGAACCGGAAAGATGGGGTTGACCCGCAGACTCACCCCTAACTCGTGGAGTGATTAGCACAAGTGCTGGCCTCTCCATTATAAGCTGGCCAACTGCTCCGTCTCCCCCAACTCCAGGAAATGGTCCCCTCAAACCCTGACCTCAGCTGTGTGGTGCAAGCAGAAGTAACTCTTCTCCAGCTCCAGGGTCAGCCTGTCACCCTGGCCACAGTGACTGCTTCAGGGAAGGGCATGTGATTTCAGGAGAGCTTCCCCTGGGAAGGAGATGCTTCCTCTTTGGGTGTAGGACCCACCAAAGAAGGTGTCCTCTTATCCCTCAAAGGATGTAGTGGGAAGTGGATAACTGTGGACATCATGACATGACATGTTGTGAAAGAGCCCAGAGTGTTGGAGACAGCCGTTGAGAGGCTGAGGAGGAAACCGACATCAGCAAGGCAGCGCAAAGACAGAGAGAAACACCCAGACTTGAGGAATTTTCACCTAGGTGCCTTGATCAATCCTCACCTGCAGCTAGTCCCACCTCAGAATTTCTCACATTGTGAGTGACACATTCCCTTTATTGTATTAATTAGTCTGAGCTGGGTTTTCAGTTATTTGCAACCAGAAGACTTTTAATGGTTAAAATAATCAAATGTCAAATTAGGTTATCTCCATCTTACAGAAGCTCAAAATAAGCCAAGGTAACCAATGTTCTAACAGCTTTTTTTCTAGAACTTCTAGGGTGTTGTTTTACATTAAAATATTATCAACCCGGTACCCATTTTAGTGTCAGTCTGAGCTGGGAATCTACTTTTTTCCAGAGCCCATGGTTCAAACATCTCTTATTTGACACATCAGCTTTTACCCTCTGATTTATTATGCTACATTTATCACGTGCTGAATTGTCACCTATGCTCACGTCTGTGTCTGGATGTTCTACGCCGATCCTCCTTGATGCACTTCCATTAGAACACGAAGGGGAGCACAATATGCCACGCCAAAATGTGCCACTTTGGCATACTATGTTAAATTAAAGTCACTTGAGGGGCCGGCCCGGTGGCGCAGTGGTTAAGTTCACACATTCCGCCTTGGTGGCCCGGGGTTCGCAGGTTCAGATCCCGGGTGCGGACATGGCACTGCTTGGCACGCCATGCTGTGGTAGGCGTCCCACACATAAAGTAGAGGAGGATGGGCACGGATGTTAGCTCAGGGCCAGTCTTCCTCAGCAAAAAAAGGAGGATTGGCAGCAGATGTTAGCTCAGGGCTAATCTTCCTCAGAAAAAAAAAAAAAGTTACTTGAGAAACAGCTGGTGTAAGAAGGACATTGCCCCCCTAAAGCAGGAAATAAATCTCCATTGGGAAGGCATCCGTATCACCAGAAATGGGAATTCAAGGCCAAGAAGGCTAGGTAAACAAAACTTGTTACTTCCTCACTAATTTACTCCCCAAGTCCACAATTCTTTGCCTTGTCAATTCTTCACAAATTTGTTTCTTTGTCTACAAGGTCTAAAAGCTTCCTGCTTTGGTCACTTCCTGGAGCATCATATCTTTGGGCTCCCAGACATATGAAATTAAATTTATCTTTGTCCTGTTCGTCTGTCTCATGCCAATTTAATGATTAGACCAGTCAGAGAGCCTAGAAGGAAAGAAGGGCAGTTTTCTTCCCCTACAAACGGTACGTGGCTGCATGTCTAGAGCTTAAGATGCATTTGGACGTCAAATCTCCCATTTATTTTTCCTTTTTTCTACATTCTTTCTAGGAATTCTCACCAATTTATACTGGACTTTAGAATCTTTTGTCAACTTCCAAAAAAACCCCAAAACCAAACTTGTGGGAGCTATACTACTTTTACACATTAATTGGTTAATTTAATGTATAAACCTGAGACAAGAACTGATAGCTTTAAGATATTAAACCTCCTATTTTACCTCTCAGGGAAAAAGGATTTAGGGGGTTGGTCTCCTGTTTTTGTTGCTATCATGGATGGCTCACTGTCCTTCTGCCGGGGCCATTCCAGCCCCTGTGTGGATGTCGGCTGTATTCACCAAATGCTTCAGGAGCCAAACGTCAACAGATCAAGTTCACGCCCAGGAGGCCAGACTACGCCTCCCACCCCACCCACCGGCCGGCTCCCTCCTGGTGCCCGGGCCCTGCACAAGGTAGCCGCTCAATAAATCTGTTAGGTGGATCAGTGGCTCTCTTACTCAGGAAAAGCCACCGCTCTCTATCAAAAGCAACAGTTAAAACCAACTCCACAAACATCACTCTTCAAAGTCTGAAACCTCGTTGCTTCTCCTCATAAGCAAAAAATACTTTCATTACATCTATTAGCTAATCTCGTTTTTGATATTATTAGAGAAGGCTGCAATACTCCTCAGTGCTAAAGAAAACGAAGAAGTCAGGATATGAACTTCCACAAACCAGAGACTGAAGTCAGCGGGCTCCCACTACCCCGCTGCGGTTCTGAACCCGGGCCCACAACCGCAGGCGCCGGCACGGGCCGTGGCCAGGCGTCTTCTCTGAGCCCCAGCACAGGCTCGGCCTGGACCTCCAGCAGCCTGGTCCTCCGCCCTCAGGGAGACTGGCGCCCTCCTGCTCTCTTCCATGAGGAGAATCCTGTACGGCTTGTGGAGGGTTCGAGGTAAATTTCCCACATTCCAAAGGAGATAGTCGCACAAGCAATAACACGATGGACGGAAGCATGGGGGTGGGGGCACACACGGTCAAACTGAAACTGCACGTGAGCAGAACGTCCTCAGAGTCCCAGGAGCCAAAACCCAGAGGCACGGCTATTGCACAGACCAGCGCCCCCCCACCAGCCTTCCTCAGCAGTCGGGGTTGGGGTGGGGGGCTCCATTCCCATGTGGGGCATGGCAGGAGGCATCCAGTCCCACGGTGTTTGCAAACTACCTGCTCGAGGTCTGGAGAGAACACGTCAGTGACCTCAAACAGGGATGCATCCGCCTTTCTTCTTTTGTTGGGCGTGTAACTAGCAGCCTCCGGCTCATCGGATGTGCAGTCGGCCAAATCTACCAGAACGTCTGACGCAACTCCCTGTTAAAACAGGACCCCCTTCAGACAAGGCAGGGGGCCCACAGGCACTGCTCCAGCAGGACCCTCAGGGACACCTGACTCCGGCCCAGACAGACCCGCCAGCTCCCCAGCCCCCAGCGGGCCAGGGCCAGCAGGCAGAGGATCTCCTGTGCAGGAAATCCAAGAAAGGGCTCCTGTCGGTGGGTGGGCAGGCGGGCAGAGCAAATCCATAGATGAGGACTGCCCCACGCCACAGCTGGTGCCCTCAAGGGCGGGCACACCTGACCTCCAGGTGGAAGCAAGCCCGGGTCCCGGGTCCTGAGGGCCTCCATCCCAATGCCTGGGCTGGTGCTTCCCACACAGACGAGCTACAGAGACATTCCTGTGACGAGCAGGCAGCTGGCACCAAAGGCGAAGCCAAGCCAGGCCTCCGGGGCCTCTGGGGAACCGGGAGCAGTGCAGGACAGCAGCCAACCACCCGTGGATGGCGCACCCCAAGGAGCACAGAGCCGGCACTGGCCAGGGGCACCCATCTCTTCCTCCCACCAGCCTTCTCCTTTTCCTGAGGAAGACAGTGAGGCCCAGAGGTGGCCCAGGCCACCAAGCGGACCAGGACAGGACAGGGCAGTCAGGATAGGGCCAAGGCCAAGCTCCTGCACTCAGCTGTTGCGGATGAAGACAGAAGCGTGTGAGGCCTCCGGCTCCAGGTCTGGCTTCAGCCTCACCTGAGCAAGCCCAGGGCATGGGGGATACCTGGGTCGCCCAGATGGGGGGCCTCGTGGCTGGCACTGCCGTCAGGGAGGGGGACAAGGGGAAAAGCCCAGAGCATCTGGACCAAGAAAAAGGGAAGGAGGAGTTCTGCAAGGGGACTTGGACCGGGGTGGGCGACAAGTGAGAGCACACGGGGTCCCCAGGCTCAAGGCCTCGCCCAGAGCAGCGCCAGGACCCCAGGCCGGCAGCAGGAGGCTGAGGAAGGGAAGCGACCCAGGAGGGAACCACAGGGTCAGTCGGGGCCTTTAACCCAACTCACCCCGGCCCAGTCCAGTGCTCCTCTTCCCAGCCGGGGGCAGCCGCCCAGGAAGAACACATCCAGGAGCCCTCAGGAGGCAGCAAGACCAGCAAAGGCACCCAGTTAGTTGGCACTAGAGGGCCACCAAAGCAAAGGCCAGGCGGAGACGGTCACGCCAGGCGACAGACCGGCAGGAGCTCCCCACTGTCCCCATCAACCACAACACCCCTTGCACCCACTGAGACTGCGGGACAAAGGACCCCCCGACTCAGTGGCTGGGGATGAGGCCAGCCCAGCGGCCCGTGTCCCAGTGCTGGGCCATCCCCTTGGTTCCCTGGCACATCGTCCCAGCACCGTTAGAACACCACGGCCACACCCGCAGGCCCGTGCTCAACCACAACACACCACTTTCTGACCATACAGATCACGCAGGGTCACCACAGGGACCGGGAACAATCACCAAGGCCACCATGCCAACGCCAGAGACAACCCCCCCAGCATTCGCGCGTGCCCTTCATCCCGCCTCCCTTCCCCGCGCTTAGGCTTTTTTTAAATCCCCTCCTCTGACGATACTCCATAGTTTCCTTATGTCAAGGTGAAGATCACGTAACAAACTCAGCCATTTTAAGGTGCACGATTCAGCGGCATTGAGGGCATTCACAATGCTCTGCCACTGTCACTTCCACCCAGTTGCAGACCTCTCCATCACCCCAGAAGGAAAGCCCACACCCACCCAGCAGTCCTGGGGGAGCTCTGGGCCTCCATGTGGCTTTCTCTAGATTCCCCGTTATACCTGGAGCTCTCGCAAAATCCTCTTCCAGAAAGGCCTGCTCTCCTGGCCCCCCCCCCCCCCCCGCCCCCCCCCCCAGGCTCGGGCTAATCTAGCCTTGTTTACCCCGATTGTGCCCTTCCGCCCCCTGGGGTGCAGCTCTTTCGCTTGCCTCAATGTTTCTGAGGAACGTCCTCTACAGAGCTGCTTTTCCACCCTTAGGGAGTTCCAAGTAAGGTGCGAAAAAGGCCAGTGCCCGTGTCACTCCTTCAGGGAACCCCAGACAGGTCAAATCAGAAGCACAGTCTGCCTCGGGCCCCAGGAGCCCACAGTAGGACAGGCCTGTCACCTTCAGACAGCACCACGCGGGGAGGCAGCGGGGCGGGCTCTCCTCCTGCGGTCAAGTCGCCTTTTCTTGATTCCGCATTTGCCCAGTTACTGGAACCCTTGGACAATTTCCAAAGTTCCAATCAAGTTGATCCTTACAGTTTGGCTCATTTTTTTCGGTGATTCTCTGGAGGGACAGGGCCTTGGGGTTCCCTTCTCTGCCATTTTTGCTGATATCGCTCTACTGTACATTGGGGGGTTTTTTTGTTTTTGTTTATTTTGAGGAAGATGAGCCCTGAGCTAACTGCTGCCAATCCTCCTCTCTTTGCTGAGGAAGGTTGGCCCAGAGCTAACATCCATGCCCATCTTCCTCCACCCTACATGTGGGACACCTACCACAGCATGGCTTGCCAAGCAGTGCCATGTCCGCACCCAGGATCCGAACTGGCAAACCCCGAGCTGCTGAAGCAGAACATGGGCTCTTAACCACTGTGCCACTGAGCCGGCCCCCGTACATTGTTTTTTTACTCTTCTTATTTATTTATCTATTTTATTAATCTTTTTATTTATTTTAATCTTTTATTTATTAATTATTTATTTATTGCTTATTTATTTTAGTCTTTTTATGTATCTATGTAAGTAATTTGATTGCAAGAATTCCCTCACATCTTTAATCTTTGCAAAAGTAACAGTTGGAGGCCACACTACATTCTGGCACAAAGACGATACAAACGGCACTCCCTGATGGTGGAATATTCCAGTGGGTTCCAACCCTGGGCCATAAAACAGTGAGGCTGTGATGAAATCCTATCTCAAACCTTCGGAGGCCTTTCTGAGGTTATTTTCTTACAATGAAATCAGACAAGCAGAAGAGCGGGTCGCAGGGCACCTGCCTCGCTGGCTGGTCCCACCGCGTTTCCCTCATCACTGCCAACGCTGGCTTTAAACCCATTCTTTAATTTGAAGGTTTAGTATCATATCTTGCAGCTCTTTGAATTTTCAGCGTTTGCGTTCGGAGGTGGAGCGTTACATGGTTCCTGGCCGTTTACATCTTCTCAACTGTGGACTACCTACCGCGGGCCACGTTTCTCCTGGGTTGATCACTGTTTTCTCCGGGATTTCTCAGAGCTTTTGACATAGTGAGGCAACTCACTCTTTCTGTTTCAGAGTCATCTATTCCGTACCTTCCTCACCCTCAGGATTCATTGTTTTAATGACCATGGCTTCATAACATGTTTTCGTTTAATCTGATACAGCAAGTCCCACTTGAGACTTTTCTTATTCAGTTTTCTTGGTTATTCTTGCCCATTTATTCTTCCAAAAGAGCCTTAAACTTACTCTAACAAGGTTAAAAAATAGGCCCTAATTCTGTTGGGCTCAATGTCGTTTTCAATCAGTGTCATGTATGCACCTCAAGGGTGTGTGTTCCTTGATACTCATTTCGAGAGTTTACCCAAACTCTCAGTGTCCCACGGGGCCCAGGTTCTGAGCTGGCCATCCTGCTCTGGACGGGATTGCTCTCCAAGGGGAAGGACACACACGCTCACACACACACACACACACATCCCATATATACACACTCCACACTGCCACACACGCCACACAATCACACTACAACACACACCACACACATACCCTCACAGCAGACCACAACGCTGTCCGCTGTGGCACTTCCCATCGGGCCCGACCACTGCAAGGAAGAACTGAGGACCAGACAGGAAACCAGCCCCAACCCAGACACAGAAAGACAATGGGCCCCTGTCAGCATCCAACAAGAAGCCTGGGAGCTGAGCCGGGCTGGCTGGGCCGGGACTGGCTGAGCTGCAGCACGGGGAGCCCTTCTCTCCCACCACACGCCCTGAGCCTGTCCAGGCAACACCCTTGCGAGCCTCACGGGGGCTCCAGCCTGGTCACTTACTCAGGAGACGCCCTCCCAGCCTGATACTTATAGGTACTTATAGAGACCGAAGACGGCTCAGCCTTCCCCTGGAGGACCAGCATCTGGCAGCCAGTGCTATTTCCTGAGTCCCCACCCTTCCCTGGAGCTTGGAGGCCCAGAGAAGAGCCGAAGAGCCAGACACCCACATGGCAGAAGCTTCTAGGAGACACGGAAGAAAGGCAGTTGGAGACCCCAGAGGGATGGGAACCCAGAGACCATGCGACGAATCAGGCAGGGAAGCGGCAGCTCTGCCCCTGCCAGTGTGCAGGGGTCCGCGAGCTGGGCAGTGGCAGGCAGTTTTGGGGGCCGCTGGGCAGCAGTGCAGTGAGGCTGTCCTGGAGAGGATGTCGTGAGGACACGGGGGACCTTGTTCAGCCACTGAGGAAACCACAGCAGAAAACGCCCTCTCGGCAGAGCGAGAGCACGTGGCAAACGGGCAGAATCGCTCCTTCCAGACCCGCCCTCCCAGGGCCGGGCACACTCACTCTCTGCACCGTCCAGGAGGCATCAGAACAGGGCTCGTCCGCATTTTCCTGCCGATCACTTGAGCCTGAGGACAAGAAGGAGCTGCCATCCTCCTTCAGCTCTTGTCCACACTCCATTTCTGCCTGCGGGGCAGACGTCACCTTGGGGCCGCCTTCCTCCTTCAGCTCTTGTCCACACTCCATTTCTGCCTCCGGGGCCGACGTCACGGAGTGGTTCTTCTCAGAATCTACAGAGGCAGGGAAGGGAAGCAGAATTGTCACCCCAAAATATGCCTCTCTGGCATATTGATTATTTTTAGCTAGGCATTTTTAAGAAACAGCACACACAGGAGAGGCTCAGGAAACCGCCCAATGGTAAGAGGCATTTACATTTGTAAGGGAAATCTCCATTTGTAAGGGTGTCTCTCTGGCTGTTGGGGCAGAAGAGGATGACGTACTCTGGAAACTCACGGATGGAGAAGGCAAGGACTTAAACGTGCAGAAGAATCTTACCCTGCTTTACTGTGCTTTTCCAGGTCAGCTCCCATACGTGACTCCCCACCCCCAGCATCTCTTTTGCCTTTAGCTCAAGATGGTAAAATAAGGGGGTGGCTTTGGCCTTTGCGGAGTTACTCAGTCTTCCTGGGTCTCTCCCACATACACAGGAGCTACATACATCCTTAAGCTAGTTTGTGTTTCTCCTGGTGATCTTATATCAGTTGAATCCTTAGACCAGTCTGGAAGGGAAGAAGGAACACTGTTCTGTTCCTACAGCAGATGCACACGGGTCACACCTCTGGGAAAGGCAAGTGACCATCACTCAGGAAACCATGGGCCCTCCCAGGAGCATTGACAGAGCAGCCGCTCCTCCCTCGAGGTCCTTCCCCAGGTGCTGTGAGCCCAACGAGGTACAATCTCTGCTATTGGGTGGGCAGGAGAGACCGGGGTCCCCGGCCCCGGCCACAAGGAGGGGCGAATCCCAGACAGAGAGCGGGCAGCCTGGATGTCCAGCCCCTCCCTCCCGATGTCCACATCAGCAGAGTCGCCTGGACCCTGACGTCTCAGCGGCACCTCCAACTCTGCAGCTCCAGGCCAGAACTTGCCCCCAGCACACCCTCCCCAGAGCAATTCCTCCTCCTTCTCAGGGGCCGGCGCCCCGCTCCCAGCCCCTCTCGCAGCAGGGCCTCCCTGGTCCCTGCACTCATCCATCCGTGCACCCGCGCTGGTCCGCCTCCAGAATCCCGCCCGTGTACAGCCGGCATCCACTCAGCACCAAGCACCTGCTGCAGTGCCCCCTCCCACACTGAACCTTTCAGGGGAGCCCCATTTCCAGACCTGAGTCTCGATGCCCCCTCACACACTCTTGGGGGTTTTCTGCCTGGAACCCTCCCTTAGCCTGACCCCCAAGGCCCCAGACCCACCAGGGGCACCCATGCTCTGGGAGCTTCCTCTCGCAGCCCCTTCCACTTCCCTCTCCTGGCACCATCTTACCACCGCCCTCCTCCTTCTCCGTAAGGCCTGGAAGGCAGGGACCGGTGGCCTTGTTCCCCTGGGGGGTCCCCAGGACCAGAACATACAAGGCCCTCAGGAACCATGAACGGACACAGAATTAACAACAAATACATTAAACGTCTACATACACACTCTGAGAACCTTAAGGCCAGAGGCCCAGAGCTGGAAGGTGACGAGACATGTTCACACACTGAGACGTGAAGAAGCTCTTCTGATTTACACCCGATTTGGCCCGGACTGCACGTGAACTAAAGAAGCTGACTTAGGGCCCGTCAAACATACGTGGCCCCTCTCCTCTAACCACCAAAGGAAGGAGGCACTGAACACTGTCCCAAAGTGAAGAGTGCGTTCCAAGGGCAGGGACGCATCCCTCCCGTCCTGGAAGCCAGGATCGGTGCCCCTTGAAGATGCCTCCCTCCCCAGACGTGAGGGTCATGCTGACCTGCTGACCTGTAACTAAGCGTCTCTTTGAAACTTTGAGGAATCTGCATCCTAGACATGTTTGATGTTTGTTCTTTGCTCTAAAAAGGTGTAAAACTGGGACCAGCCCCGTGGCCGAGTGGTTAAGTTCCAGCACTCCGCTTCAGCGGCCCAGGGTTTCACCGGTTCGGATCTTGGGCACGGACATGGCACCGCTCGTCAGGCCATGTTGAAGTGGCGTCCCACATGCCACAACTAGAAGGACCTGCAACTAGAATATACCACTATGTACTGGGGGAGGTTTGGGGAGAAAAAGCGGAAAAAAGAAAAACGAAAAAGAAGATTGGCAACAGTTGTTAGCTCACTGCCAATCTTTTAAAAAAAAAAAAAAAAAAAGTAGGGGCTGGCCCCGTGGCCGAGTGGTTAAGTTCGTGTGCTCCGCTGCAGGCGGCCCAGTGTTTCGTTGGTTCGAATCCTGGGTGCGGACATGGCACTGCTCATCAAACCACGCTGAGGCAGCATCCCCCGTGCCACAACTAGAAGGACCCACAACGAAGAATATACAACCACGTACGGGGGGGTTTTAGGGAGAAAAAGGGAAAAAATGAAATAAAAATAAAATTGTTAAAAAAAAAAGGTGTAAAACTACTGAAAACCATGCTTCTCCAGAGCTTTCTTCCTTGGTGGACACTGCGCTCCCGGGCTAGTCCTCAGCGTGGCTCAAGTAAAACTCACTTTATCTTTCCTCTCTAGAGAATGGTTATTGGTTAGTTGCACTGACAAACGATATCAGTAGTACACAGCAGCCTGGGGCCACTTTCCATTGACGATAACTGAGGATTTTGACCTCCTCTCCCTTCCATCAGCCTCCACTGGGTGTGGGGCCCTGATTAGCCCAATCCTATCAGAACCTGGCATTTCCTCTGGCCCCAGTGCTTGGCAGGAAGTGCAGACCAACTCCAGGGACTGGGGTTTCCGACACATGGGCTCCTTCTTCCTGGCTGGACACACAGATCTGATGCACAGAAACCGGTGGACCAGTGTGCCTCCCTGAGGGCAGCCGGCCTGAGGACAAAGCAGGGCTGTGGGGCCCTAAGAAAGATGCAGAGCTATCTTGGGACAGAACGGGAGCCCTGCGTAACCCCGGACCCCTTGGTCTGGACCTGAGTGTGCGCCAGCACGGGCCTTCCTCCTGCTGAGGAAGCGGGCAGCCGGCTTTCTGGTCATCTCCAATGTAAACAGCCCCAAAGACTGTGAAAATCAGTAAGAAAACAAACACCAGCAACAAAAAGAACTTCCCAAAAGAAAAACAAGAGGCAGTTCAAAGAAAAAGAAATACAAGTGACCTCTTAACCCTCAAAAAGATGCCAGGCTTCCCCGGCGGTCCAGGAGTGAGAACGGAACCCAGAAGATGCCATTTCCACCCATTGATGAGCATTGCCAGGGAGAGTGCAGGTGGAAACGAAACCCTACAGACACGGCTGCTGAGCCACAGGGAGTGGCTTTGTGCAGGGTGGTTTGAGAAGTTTCCATTGTAAATGCACCAGCCCTGGGGCCAGCAGCCCGGCTCCTGGGAGTCTGTCCTCCACACAGACAGGCTCTGGGGGCGAGATCCCCTGCAAGGATCTGGCCCAGCCGTGTGTGATATGGCAAAACAGCAAACACCGCAAGTGCTCGGGATGGGGCTGGCTGCTGAGTCAGGGCCTGCCTCGTGGCAGAGCAGAGGATGCTGCTGAAGCCGGGCCTCAGCGAGAGAACACAGAGCCGCGCCACATGAGGAAAGTAGAGCGTGCGTCGTGTGACTCCACCAGCTTCCAGAAACACATGTGCATATTCCCATACAGAGGAAACGTCTGGAAGGGGACACACAAAACAGATAATGGTGTTGTGTTAAGTGGGGATGTGAAGGGCCAGGGCTGGGGGCAAAGTCAGGGGGCTTCCCGGTTTCCACACCCTCCTGTAACATGCAGGTCACTATTTCTGTGATTATCAAAATAAAAAGCAAAGTAGTGGATTCAGTAAGAGCAAATGCTTAACTAGCCCTTATCAGGCACTGTGCAGTGAAGCCACCACTACGGCAGGCGCTTTTCCAGCACACCACTGTGTGACAGATGCGAAAATGGAGGCACAGAGTCAGGCGACCTGCCCAGGTAGCAAGTGGAGGGGCAGGGTTGGAACCTGGGCATTGCACTGCCTCCCACGGCTTCGCAGACAGCGGTGCTCTGGGCTGTGGTCCTCGTCCCCGGGACTTGTGGCTGAATCAGAGCAAATTCTTGTCCCCTGCTGCCCCGTGAAGCGTGGGGCTCACCAGGTGCGAGCACGGGCCAGACGATCTCCGCGCAGCGGCCGTGCAAACAGGTGCGTGTGCAGGGGGACAGACGCACAGCTGTCCGGAGAGCCGAGCGGGTCTGAGCGCCCCTTCACACCGATCCCAAATCCGGGCAGCGGCTGACTAGCACGGAAATGGGGGAGGAAACCGTGACCTCCCAGGCAACCCTAAATCACAGCCACAGTAAAACGAGGACAAACGTCACACAAAATTAGTTCAACCTAAATCGGTCAGCGGCATCGCCTCCAAGGCCGAGGCTCCCAAGCGAGTCTGGGTCTGCAGTGTGCAAACCCCTGGGCACCAGCAGCCAGCTGGGGACCCCCAGCAATCCCAGCCCCTCCCTCAACTGGAAAAAGGGGCTGCAGCTTCCGTGCCCTGAAGGCTGAAGGAGTAACTCGTGCTTCAACGTGGTTAAAATGGTCCTTTTTACGTTATGAACGTTTCACCACAATTAAAATAAAAAACCCAGCACAAAGAACTACACAACCCTCCCGGCCACCCCTCCTCCCACCCCGCCAGCCCCTGTGCCAGGTGCGGTGGGCACAAACCCACAGCCCTGCCAGCGGCCACGGAAACCAAACGTCCACACCAGCAGACCCACAGGCGCTAACAGGATGTGTGATAAGGGGGCACCTGGGGAAGGGACAGCCCAATCTGGGCCCCAGCGGGGCTGTTCCAAGTGGACACAGTCACCTGTCCCTCACACACCCACCCTGGGGGACCCCGCATCCATGGGGCATCTACTCCCACACCCCGTGGCCAGGTCATGCAGAGCC
This sequence comes from Equus quagga, assembly GCF_021613505.1. Classification (NCBI taxonomy): domain Eukaryota; kingdom Metazoa; phylum Chordata; class Mammalia; order Perissodactyla; family Equidae; genus Equus; species Equus quagga. Next base: position 113,804,076 of record NC_060277.1, on the reverse strand, counting down.
TGCCAGGGCCCCCATGAGCCCCCGGAGCCTCCTGGGAGCCCCACAGGGACCCCAGTATCTGGGCCCTCACCAGCCCAGCCTCCTACACTCTCACCCTTTCCTAGCTGATGCCTCACCCCAACCACGCCCCAGGCCAGGCTGAACCCCAGACCCGCCGTACCCCCCGCAGGCAGGATGGTTCCTTCCCTGACCCCTCCATCACCGTCCGCCCAGAGCGCAGCTGCCTCCTGAGCTCCCCAGAGGCCCCCCAGCCCTTCCCCAACTCCTAAGGGGGTCCAGGCTTCTCATGTTACTTTTTTCCATTATAAAAACATCTTTAAGAAAACTTAGAAAATGCATAAAATAAAAAAGAAATGGGGCCGGCCATGGGGCCGAGTGGTTAAGGCAGCATCCCACATGCCACAACTAGAAGGACCCACAACTAAAAAATATACAACTATGTATGGGGGGATCTGGGGAGAAAAGGCAGAAAAAAAAAAAGAAAGAAAGAAATACACTGCCCAAAATTTCATTCACCCCATGAAAATAACCTTCTAGCGCTCCAGGTGGCAGTTCCCTCTGGGTCCCCGGAGCACCAGCGAGGGCAGCGGGAACTGGGGTGGGGAGGGGCTCCTGACCTCCCTACACCTGCCGGCCCCACTGGCATTTGAAGCCCTCCACCATCAGGCCAGCCCAACGTCAGCCCTGGCAAAGCCAGCCGCCTTCCATCCATGCCCAGGCCTGCCTGGAACTCTCCGCACACTCCCTTCCAGGCCTTTACCCGTGTGGCCTCCCAGTCTCCCCCAAGACCCAGACGTCCTGGCACCTCTGGGCAGCTGCGCTGTGGCCTCCCCTGGCCCCACAGATCCCAGCCCTGCCCAGGCTCCCAAGGGACCGGCCTCGCCTGCAGCATCAGAGCCCAGCAGCTGGGATGCCCCAAGCCCATGGGCTGCCTGGCAGACCCACAAGAGGCTGAACGGAGGAGATGCCCATCAGCAGCTCCAGCCAAGTCCCCAGTATCTTGGTTTCGGTTTCTATTCCTGTAAATAGAGAGGCACGGCCAAGTGAGAGGGAGCAAAGAAGAAGCCTGGTAAGCAGGAATCGATGTGTGCTCCAGGGTGTCGCATGTTAAGCCCCCCGCCCTTGGGGAAGGTCAGGGGCCATGGGAGCCAGGCAGGAAACCGACAGCATCTCATCACTCAACGGTCAGGTCCTCGGCCCTACTGTGTGCCCCACACTGAGTGCCTAGGGCCCAGGCCCTGCCCCTGCCCAGCAGCAGGTGCGGGACTACCCACAGTGACCCAGCCCTAAGGACAATGGCCCTGTCTACCGCTCACAGTGCTCACGGAGGAGAAGCGGGCCGCCCAGAAGCCAGCCGGCCCCCAGCAGCGTTCAAAACCTTAGCCCCTCATGCCAGCAGGGGCACCAAGCATCTCGGGGGCGAGGGCTGTCTGTCCTGGGAGTGATTGTGCCCTGTGAAGAGCTGGTGGCCCTGGCATGACCTCTGACGTGGCCGAGGTGGACGGCTGCCCTGCCTGCTCCTGTATCTGCCGGGACGGGCACTGCCCTGGAAGGTGACCACTGGGTCTGCTTCAAGCATTCCGTGAAAATGCCACAAGCCCATCTTCTCAGACAGGTCTTCCCTCCTCCGTTCTGCTGCGTGTCCCAAGCGTGTTGCAGCAAGCACGTTTGCCACATAACTAATTGGCCATAAGGTAATTTTGCCATAAGCGTGAAAATAAAAAAATAAAAGAAGGACATTAAAATCAATAACAATATTAAAAAGACTCTACTGCAAGAAACGAAAATACAAAATATTTGAATATACTTAAAATGCGCAGATTCCCAGCAATACTGCGCACATCACCGGTTTCGTTTTGTGCACTGTGCCCACCCGCCGTCTTCAAGGCCGATGATAGAGCTCCTTTTTTTTTTTTTTCCCCAAAGATTTTATTTTTTTCCTTTTTCTCCCCAAAGCCCCCCGGTACATAGTTGTATATTCTTCACTGTGGGTCCTTCTAGTTGTGGCATGTGTGACGCTGCCTCAGCGTGGTTTGATGAGCAGTGCCATGTCCGTGCCCAGGATTGGAACCAACGAAACACTGGGCCGCCTGCAGCGGAGCGCACGAACTCAACCACTCGGCCACGGGGCCAGCCCCTGATACATCTTCTTGTTTGTTGATTCTTCTCCTCATTCGGCATCACACTTTTTTTTTCTTTTTTGCTAAAACGTCTTCCTTCGTTAAGACAGGTGTCAGTATTGCCAAATACCAGGATGCGTACGGGTAGCTGAGCTCTGGATCGTGCTGTGAAAGCCTTCCGCGTCGTTCTTTGTTCTGGGCGTGTGGACACGGGTGCCCTGATGGACGTTCCAAGGTCGTGGAGTAACGGGGGTTCAGCCCTGTGCCTCCAAGGCCCTGGGCTCCTCCCACCCCCAGCCCCACCCTGGCGCCACCTGTTCCTCATCACATAGACCAGGTGAATGCGGGGGCTGGAGGGTGGCAGGGGCCGTGGCAGGGGAACTGAGGGCAGGGAGACCTGCGTGGGGGGTCACCCACTCATTCATCACATTCTCTATGGAGGGCCCACTGTGACCCGGGCCTTTGGACCAGGATTGCTAACTGATACGCTATCATTTCCCAGGAGAGGACACACCTGGCTTTACACTCTCTTCTTATTTCACGCTTCCAGTAAGTCTCACCTCTGTATCTTCGAATATCCACGGAGAAACAACACCAAACTGTCAACCAATTATTGTATCTTTCATGGCAAAATTGCCTTACGGCCAATTGGTTATGTGACGAAAACGTGCAAAAATGCTTGTGGCAAAGGTGTTTATGACAAAACTACCTAGAACCATCCTGATGGCACGCCGGGAGCCGTGTTACCAACGCCTACAGGCATCTGACAGGGTCCGGGCTGAGAAGGGCCGAGGGTTGCAGGGACGCCCCTCGGTGAAGAATGGCCGGCCGACACCCCTGATATTTTGTGAAATGTATGCATGCTTTCTATCAAGGTTATGACTATACTTGTTTCTGCTTTTTATTCTTGAAGATATATAATTTAACTTAGCTTTTCAGCCTGATGCCTTACTAGCAAAATGATATTTTCTCCGGGCAGTGTGCTCAAGGGACAAATAGTCCTACCCCCTGAAAGACAAAGGAATGCTTTCACACCCTAAGGGGCGCCGGGAATGTAAAGATGTTTAACTACCCGCTGAGAACACACATAGTCCTGGGGATAAGATACCTGGGAGTTGCTTTTTGTTCCCATTAACCATCTGAACAATGACTAGATGATCGATGGGGGCAGGGGTAGCTCCCCCAGGACATGAACAGACGGAATGCTGTCCTGTCCGGATGTCTGGACCTTCTCTCTGCCTTTGATCTAACTTTACCATAAATTACCTTTGTTTCTGAACCCACAAATCTATACATGAAGAATAGAAGATTCAAATAGACCCCATCCCTGACGTCAATATATATTCGTCCCAAAATAGTAGAGGAAGTCATTTCTATATCCTTTAAAGTTTAGAAGTTAAATTTAAACTTGTTCTACTACAACAGATGCTAAGCTACCTATCTCCTTAGGTTTAGAGGCAATAAATAGTAGTTAATTGCGGAAAAGATGATCATTAACGTTATGCTCTATAGAATGGAATGCTAATAAAAATTCTTGTGCTTGCTTTGCACTTCCTTATCTCTCTGAGAACATTTGTAGAGCTATTTCTGTACTAATCCTGAAAAATATATGAACGACACTTGTGCACAGTAAAGAGAGACTTGATTGCACCGACTCAAGTCTCACGTCTCTTCCTTCACTGCAACGACGCCGTCCCTCCCTCAGGAACCTGGACTCAGCTGGAGCAGGACTCCAGCAATGGCAAACACACGAGTTACCCGCAGCAGCCCTGTTGGGAGCCCCTCACACCGGATGAAAGGAGGGGCAGGGGAGAATCAGCCCTCCCGGAGACCCTCCAGGAGCATCTTCCCAAAGTCAGTCTCCAGGAGGCGCAGGCCCAGAGACTCAGCTGAAGCCCCTCGGTTACTCTGTTCGCCCGCCACCCACCACCACTGCTCAGCTGCCAGCCAAGGACCACCCTGTTTTACCTCCTTACAATAATTCATTTCAACCCCGAGGCCTAACTTAACCCCCAACACCTGCCTGAGCCCCGCCCCCCACTACAGACTGGTGCTGGCAGGGGCTGGAGCTGTTCATCCACCCAGCCTGGGTGGGCTGCCCTCCAGAGCAGGTGCAGGGTGCTGCCAGCACCCTATCTTTCCTTCCTTCGTGCTGAGGCCAGCGAGTCCTCCTAGGGCACAGACGACAGAGCCACCTGCCTGAGTTCAAACCCTATCTCTGCCAGTTGCTAGCTGTGTGACTGTGAGTGAGTTACTTAACCTCTCTGTGCTTCACTCTTGGCATCTGTAAAATGGGAATTTGCCATAGGTCCTCCCTCAATACTTAGCACAGCGCTAGGCATATCACAGATTAGCCTATTGGTTTGGTTTGGTTTTGTTTAACCTCCCTAAGGGCCCCCACCCAGGCAGATGTTCTAGTGACCAGGGGTGGGGAGCCCAGGCGGGTGGGCAATTCCTCCTGGACACCAGGAGCTCAGCCACACCATGATTCAACATCTGGACCGCAAGGAATCAATGGTGAGAGTGGACACTCAGCCGGCTACCAAGTGTGCGTGTGACTCTGCGACCCCACAAGTGCCCAGCATTCCACAGGAAAGGACGGAGCCCTCAGGGTGACTCTCAGCCAGGGGCCCCCCAAAGAGCGCCTCCTCCAGCAGAAGAAAATCAGTACAACAAAAACCCGCAACCAAAAGCAGCCGCCTCGCCACACGCCTCGCAGCCCAACAGCAGCATGTGCCCCACGAACACTTTGTACAAACACGGCAGACACAGGAATGCCCGCAGGCCCGGCTCCACCCCCCAGCACAAAGCGCACCCTCGGACGTGACCCGAAGGTGGGCGTGCAACAAGGTCTGCTGCTGACTCTGCACACGCGCACACACACGCAGCAGCGCACTTAGAAAACACACGTGGTCTCTAGTGAATTATTTCTTGAACACCCATGGTGTGCCAGGCACTGGGCATGGGACTCAGCAGAGCAAGCGTCCCCCGGGAGCCACAGGCTGCTGTGGTCCAAGTGCTACAAGGACAAACAGCTGGTGGAGCACAACTGGGAGTGTGGGGGAGGGGCAGGTAGCCACTTTCAAAGGGGCGGTCAGGGTGGGTTTCGAGGGAGGGAAACAATTGAGCAAAGAGTGGAAGGAGGGGAGGAGGGGAGCTGGGCAGCCCACTGAGGAAAGGTGTGTTCCAGGCAGAGGGGACGGGCAGTGCAAAGACCCTGGGGTCAGAGCATGCCTAGTGTGTCCTAGGAAGGGCAGGGAGGCCAGTGGGCTGGGGGGCAGCAGGAGAGGCGGTCAGAGGGCATGGGAAGGGGCATTTGTGCACGTCCTTGCAGCGAAATGGTCGGGGGAGGGATACAACTCCCTGAGCAGGTTCTGACCACGCAGCCCAAGGGTCTTCTGGGAACTGGATGTAGGGCATGAAGGAAGTGAAGGAATGGAGGTCGGTGCTGGAGTTTGGGCCGGAGGGGTGGGAAGGATGAGTTGGCCTGGGGAGGTAGGGAGCCTGAGGGGGCACGTTTTGGGGGAAGATAGGAGCTGGGCTTCAGAGATGGGAAGCTGAGAGGTCAGACATCCAGGCCCAGAGGCCACAGAGTGGGCGGAGTTAAGGTGACAGGTCCAAGACAAAAGGATTAACTCGGCACTACCAAAGCAAGGCGGCACTTAAGACCAGGGAACCGGGTGAGGTCACCAGAGAAATGGAGAAAAACAGCCCGAGGGAGGCGGGAAACCACAGTCTGAGGTCCGGAGTCTGCCCAGGCCCACCCGCCGTGGTGCCTCCGCTCCTGTGGTCACGCACCGACCGGCCACCCCTCGCAGGAAGGGGCCTGTGCCAGCTGTGGGGACCCCTCGCCCCACGGCAGCACCTGGCATGTCACTCCCATGCAGCATCCTATCAAACCGCCACCACCTCCTCAGCTCAGCCCGACACTTCCCGTCCCCACAGGGAAAGGGGCACCTCGAATCCTCTCCACGAAATGAAATCGAAGCTCTTAAAAGTGACAGGCACCTCGGGCAAGGGACCCGACAGAACTGTTAACACAGTGCTTCTTCTAGAAAGCGCTCTTTAGTCATGAAGCCCTCACTCTCCTCGCCTGCGCTGCCTGCTGGCCAGTTTCCATTTCTGGGAAAGGAGGCGGCCCGAGCAGACAGCGCACCCCACCGCCCCCACTCGGCACCCCCTACCCCATCAGCACCGGGACCTTACCTGGGGCGGGGGCTGCAGGAGGCAGCCTCTGTCCACACTGGCTGCAGAACCTGGGGGCTTCCTCTTTGGAAACATGCCGGCACGAAGGACACTCCATACCTCCGGGCAGGGGGCTTCAGGAGGCCGGCAGGCCCCTGCAGACCTGGAAGCAAGAGCAAGAGTCCCGCGGCAGCCGGCTATATAGCGAGCCACCTGTCATGTGACCACAGCCCTGCTTCAGTTTCATTTTCTGGGAAAGTGAAATTACAGCAGCCCAGAAGGTCCCCCTGCTCAATAGAAACCCAGCCCCGGCACCTCCCCTGCCTCGCTCACAGCCCTCCCTCAGCTAGTCCTCCCCCTCCCACTCCCTCTGTCCGGAGCTCCTGATGGGTCCAGCACCACTTCCTTCTCTGCTCCTCCCCACCAGGCTCGCCCCTCCCGGCATCCTGAACTCTCCATCCCTCAGTGAATCTAAAACTCTCCAGCTGGGCTGGGACTGGGGGCAGGTACAGCTGAGAACTCAAGGGATGGGGGGATGGAGGGGAGTGTTCCAGGCAGAGACACAGCATGTGCAAAATCCCGAGATAAGACACGGGGTGAGGGTGCCGGCTGTGTGCCGGGGCAAGGGGCTCACAGAGACAAAAGTGCCTGGCTCCCGGGGACATGAGGATTAGGTGAGGCACACAGGGACGGCCCTTACAGGACCGAGGAAATGTTGGCAGCCGCTGGCTGAGTCGGAGCCCACCCCAGGGACCATCCTGCATGGGGCAGCCCAGGGCGAACAGGGCTAGTGGGCAGGACTCCTCAGAACTGGCCAGCAGTCGGGATTCCTAACAATGGGGGTTGCCATCTACGAAGACCGCACTCCTCTCACTGACCATCTGGCCCCCAGAACATCCTCTCTGGGGGTGGCAACAAACCAAGGTCAGGATCATGCTTGTCCACCCAAGGCCAAGACTCAGGCCAAGAATCTGCTGGCTCTAGGGGCCACTGAGTGCATCCAGGGTGACGGTGGAGATGGGCATCTTGGCTCTCGGGACACAAAGATCCCCCTGCCACCTTCTCTGCTGGCTTCAGACCCAAGAACTCTGCCAGAGCAGTGGTTCAGCCGCTCCATCGCCAGCTGGGAGGACACCCAGAGGGCCCTCAGGCTGTGTCCTCTCTGCTCCCACCCTGCTGCCAGCCCATGCCTCCCCTTCTCACTTCCTCTGTGGCACGGATAGCTGACTACCACCTTTGGTCTCCACCAGGTGGTGAGCTCTTGGGGCAGGGCAGCGCTGGACCACAGGTTGCCTGGCCCCCACCTTGCCCCTCACCTCCACTGGCCCCCTGAAGCAACCACCGTGGTGGTCTGGACCTCTCTCTTTCCTCAAGGTGTCTTCCCTCTCTCCAGTGCTCAGCTGCCCCACAGACCAGAAAACTCACAGACAGGCTCAGAAATCCTCGCTCAAGAGTCCTATTGTTTCTCGCCTGCACCAGGGGCCTGAGGGCAGAAATGGACGCCGGGCACTCACACTTCTCTATTCAGTCAGCGTCTTGACTTTTCCCTTCCCCTTTTCCCGGCCACAGAACCGCGCCAAAACTCAACGCCCATCCCCACAACCACCAGCAGCGAAAACCAGGAGGCTGGGTGGGGGTGGGGGTCGCCCCCCCCCGCCCTTTGCACTCCCTCATTCTCTGCCCTCCCGGGCCTCCCCAGGGCCGCGCCCAACCGGGGCGGAGCCACCGTGCCTTGCGCCCCTGGCCGCGGGCAGCCCTGGAAAGTCGGGGAGCCCTGCGCTCCGGCCGCGCGGTGGAGTGGCCGGAGAATAACGGCATCAAAAGTTATTCTGAAATAAAGATACGGGCATCTTTTCGCAACACTTTTCCGTTGTTGAAATTAGCGAAAGCGAAGGATTCCGTTCCGGGGTGGAGGCGCAGGCCCCAGGTCTGGCCGGCCCCGTCCACGACCCTGCGGCCCCTGCCGCGGCCCCAGCCGGGGGCAGCGCTGTCCCGGGTTCAAAGCGCGCCCGGCGCTTCCCGGCTGGGTTGAGGGGTGGGGCGGGAGGAGTTCGCGCCCGCGCCTAGGCCTCCCGGAAGGTCCCCGGGACCCCCGGAATGTGCGCTGCCCCCGCCGCGCGCCCACCTGCTACCCGCGGGGCGGGGCTGGACCCGGGAACCGGCAGCGAAACCGAAACTCGGCGCCGCAGGAAGAGGCGGCCGGATGCGGTGCATCAGGACGCAGGCGCCGCTTCCCGGGGACGCCTCGGGCCGGGCCGCCGCGACCCAGACCCCGCCCCGCCGCGGGACCGGCAGCACTGCAGCCACGGGGCCTCGTCCCGCTAGTCCGCATCCCGACCCGTGGGACACCCCGTACCCATGGGACCCTGCGCCCGGCACTCACGGGACCCCCGGACCAGAACCCACGGGACGCAGCATCACGCCCCGCGGACCCGCAACCCCGGATTCCTGTCCCGTAAACTGGCACTCCGCCCAGCGGGACCCCGCCCCCCGCAGCCCGCCCGGCAGCCCGCACCTGCGGCGACCCTCGCGCCCACGCCGCCGCCGGCCTGTGCGGTTTCGTCGCTTGGGCGCCGAGTCCCCCTCGTCCGCTTCTGCCGGCGCTGCGGGGTTCGCGCGGGTGTGGCTGGTTTTCCCCCGCCGGATGGCGCCCCCCAGTGGACCCCGCGTCTCCTCGGGGGAGGCGCCTCCTGCCGCTGTGCCCGCGGGGCAGGTGGCCGGGGGAGCCCCGATTCCGGCCCGGCAGGGTCCGCACCGCGGCCGGGCCCCGGAGCCCTGGGTGGTCGAGACCCGCGCGCATCCCCAGCCTCGGCCGCCCAGCAACTTGGGCAGTGTCCGCGACCTTGCAGAGCCGGCGGCCAGCCCGGGAGGGGCCCGGTGACTGGAGGCAGGTTGCTCAGCGGAGCCTCAAGCCACTGGGTGGCAAAGTGGAGGTCACTAGCCCCACCGTATCCGGGACTTGCACTGATTAAGTGACCAGAGGGACCGGTGGCAGTGGAGATTTCGCTGGGCCCGCCCAGCTCCGTTGGTCACTGGTAAAGCGAGAGGCTGCTCCCGCCATGGCTCAGTTTCCTCACCTGTGAGGCTTATAGTCCCACATCTTAGGGCTGTTGGAGAATTAATAATAGTCATAATACAGCAAACGCTGGTGTTCCAGGCCCCAAGCAAAGTGCTTGATGTGTATTGTCTTATTTCCTCCTCATCGTCCTCTCCCGGCAGACCAGCACAGCCTGAGAGCACCTGTGGGGAGCCTGGCATGCCACCCACGTGCTGCTACAAATGCCAGTTAGATGACTGTTATTAAATTTAAAAGGCTGTTCCCTCCTGCCCGCTTCTCTGGCTGTCTCCTCCTCCCACACACTCCAGTCACACCGTTTCTCCTCTGGGCCTGGAGCAGCAAGCTCTGTCCTTCTTGGGGTTCCCCTCCCGCAGTGCCTGCCCTTTGCAGGGCTGGCTTCTCTCGGCCATTCAAGGTCTGAGCTCAGGCAGTGCTCGGGGAACACTAAGCACAGGTCGCCAAGCATTATCTGGTATTTATTGGCAACCTGCAGTAGCTGCCAGGCCCACTTTACAATCAGCCACGCCTGCTGTCTGGGTCTTCTGGATCCCAGCACAATCTAGGCCTGTGTCTGCTGCTGGGGCCTTCAACCTTGCGGTGACCTGGCAGAGGCCCCAAGAGAGAGAGCTTGTCCTGAAAGTAGAGAGTGCCAGGCAAGACAGGCTGGACACAGTGTCACAGCCTGTTGTTCGAGGGCAGCAGACTGAACCGGGCTGGCCCTTCTAGGTCCTGGCGGAACAGGGGGGCTCCGTCAGAACCCAGAGACTGCTCCCAGTGCTCAAAGACCCTCCACGGCGGGATTCCTCTGGGGGAAAGGCAAGTGAAGGGAGAAACCCAGTCCTACCCCACACTGCCATGTGCCACGTTAGATATGGGGGGACGCCAGCAGGGCTCAACCGTGTCCAACAGAGTTTAGGCCAAAACCCAGATGCCCTGCTAGGCTGGGTGGCACCTCCTGTGTGGTCCATAGGGACGGCCTATGGACCCTGCCAACATCAGAACCCTGGGCCTGCCCCAAAGTAACAGGGTGTCATTGAAGAGCCAGCAAAACAGGCACCACTGTCAGAACACAGCAGCCCGGCAGGTCTGGGTGCAGTCCTGGACAGTCACGTGGCCTGAGAAAGCGCATTCACCTGCCTGGTGCAGCATCTTTGATGATAAAACCCGACACGGCCTTTTCTCGGTGAGAGAGGCCCGCAAAGGGAGGTGCCTTTTGGCTTTTAAGGCCATTTTATTGTCCCCAGGGGGAGAGTCTCTCCACCTCCTTCTCTAGGAATGACGAAAGCAGTAAAGGGATTTTTTAAACCCCGCCTTAGAGAGCCCGGGGTCGCTGTCCTCCTGCAGCGTCTCTGCGCCCCCAGCTTAATATGTGGTTCAAGATACATGACGCTCCAGCTGGATGGCCAGGTCACCCACTCTAGCAAGTCCTCCTTCCACCTTTCGGGTCCAGTCCAGCCCGGCTAACCCAGCGCTGCAGCCGCAACATGCATTCGTGACGCCAGAAATGCTAGCCCTCCCCCAGCAGAGGAGGAAGCCCGCCTGGAGCAGGAGCCGCGACGCCCTGCTTTCTAAGAGGTCGGTGCGCGGCATGGTCGGCCTGTTTGGACAGGTGCAGAATGGAGCCAGCAGGTGTTCCAAAGGAGGTGGAGGTTCTGCTGAGCACCTGCCCAGTGGCCCCATCAGCAGGACAGCTAAACCGTAGACGGTCAGCCGTCCAAATAACCAAGTCCAGACACGCACACAGGACGCACAGAACAAAGGAGAGACGTCCTGCATGCTCCCCGAGAAGACCTCTGACCTTCAAGTTCCCCATCTATCGATGCAATGAGTGTCTACGCTGAAATATGCAGCAATTTTAAAATAATAAAAAATAGTATAACAGAAATTAATTATAAATGTAACACATGATCTAACGTAATTAGAAAATCACAAACTACGAGGACAACGGCAGGTGCAGTTCACTTTGTGGGGCCGAGCAAGGAGCAGACAGAGATGGACTGGGTGGAAGAGGAGGATGGGGTCTGGGATGAAGGCAGGAGGAAGCCAGAGGGCTTGACAAAAGGTTTTAGGTGGCACCACCTCCAGCTTTGTCCCTGAAAAGACAGTGAGGTGGATGCTGCAGGCTTGAGTGGGCAAGAGGCCTCTCCTCTTGGCCCAGTGTTCACAAAGGGCCTGGCTCCTCATGCAAGATGTGCCAGGGGAAAGCCTGCCAGGTCGTTATTCCCCGGATCAGCTGCATGACATCAGGAGAGGAGCCCAGTGACTTAGCCACACTGTTCACCTGGCCAAACGCAGTGTAACCTGGTCCTGTGGATGCTGGGTCATTTGAAATTTCCTCCATCTTGTCTTTGCAACCCCCAGCATTTGTAGAATGAATTCTGTTACACCCCAAACACATCTTCTCGGCCAGTCCTGCTCCTCGCCTGCATGTCTCGGTCATCCTGGGGTGGCCTGCAGGAAGGACGCTCTGCTGCCACAGCGCAGGCCCGGCAGAGCAGCAGACTCTGCAGGGAGTGTAAGTGGGGTGGGAGGCGGAGAACAAGGGGGCCTTGTGAGGGGAAGCGTAGGCCCAGGGGCTCGATTCTGCCACTGCTGGGCGGCACAGCTCCGCAGCCCTGCTCCGACTGGAGCACCCCGCCATCTGAAAGCAGGGCTTGTGTGAGCAGGCAGGGCTGAGCAGAAGGCTCACATTTACTCCAGAGCCATGTAAATAGAAACTGTGCAAAATGAGAGAGGCCTGTAGGTCCCAGCTTCGATGCATCTCCTTCCCAGCCTGTCTTCAGATCTTAATTTCAGCTCTGGTTTTCCCCACAGAAAGGTGAGTCTGTGTGAGTGAGGCTTCACGGTTAATTTCCTCACTGAGCGGGCTTTGGGGTACAGCTCAGTTGGGGCTCAGTTTGGCTGATGGGAGCCAGTTTCCTGGGCCTGGATATTCTTTTTTTTTTCTCCCAAAGCCCCCAAGTACAGAGTTGTGTATTTTCAGTTGTGGGTCCTTCTAGTTGTCGCATGTGGGACGCCGCCTCAGCGTGGCCTGATGAGCGGTGCCATGTCCACGCCCGGGATCCAAACTGATGAAACCCTGGGCCACCGAGGTGAAGCGCGCAAACTTAACCACTGGGCACGGGGCCAGCCCCCTGGGCCTGGATATTCTTGACTGCAGCTCTTCTTGACCCCATGGAGTAAACGCTCCCAGAGGCAGATGCTGCCTGGGTTAAAGCAGTGGGGCCAAAACCACCCGTGCCAGCACCAAATGGATTCACCCACCTTGGGCTGCAGGCTACACAGACAGAGAGCAGCCTTCGAGGAAAAAGAACTCCGGTCCTTTTCTTATTTAGGGACGTGGGGCGGGTGGGGGCAGGCACAGAACTGAGAAAGAGAACGGAACTGAATGATGTCGTGGCTCCGGGGACAGCATTCTCCTGCATGTGTGTCTCTGTCTTTTCTTCTTGTAAGGACACTGGCCATCGATTTAGGACCCACCCTAATCCAGTGTGACATCATCTGAACTTCACTAATTTACATTTGCAAAGACCCTATTTCCAAATAAGGTCGCAGTCACGGGTACCTAAGGTCAAGAATTCAACATGTCTTTTTAGGGGACACAGTTCAACCCGCTGCAGGCACCAGGGCCCCAGCTTTTGCCTGAATCCTCTAAGAGAACACAAACTTAGGTCGTTCCAGGGGATTACAATTATTTTTAAAGGGAGGGAAAACAAGCTCCTTTCCAGCGTCAGTAGCTGAATTTACAAAGGATCTATCCACACAAAACAGATGTTACAAAAATAATCACACTTCAGCCAGAAAAAGGTTTGCTCTTCACTTTCAGGTGAGGCCAGCTCCAGGCAGACTTTCTTTTACAGAAAGATGGAGGTCCCTGCCCCACGCCAGCACTAACGGCATGCCCGCTGTCCCCACGTTGGCTCGCAGAGCATCCCCAGCCCCCTACCCACGAGGAGGCCTCGCTGGGCGTGGGGCCTGCAGGGACGTGGCTGGAGAGCTGCCTCCTCTCGGGGCTGGTGGCACCGAGGCCGCTGCTCCAGCGCAGCTTCAAGCCGCAGAGGGGGCGTGACAGCGCAGTCACACTGGATCCCCTGCCCTGTTACATTTTCAGGTAAACGGATTGCTGGAGCATGGGAGGAACACGACTCTGGCATTGCAGCCTGAGTTAAATGCTTCCCTGTTCACCCTCACGTCCAACCCCCGTCTCCATCAGGGCTCTGCATCAGGCATCTTCCTGCCGGGGCAACTTCCCCAAAGACACACATTTTAAAGAAGCCAGACCTTGAGGGTGAGCTGCCTGACACACGTAGGACATTCAATTCATGTGGGAGAGAGAGACGGGTGAGAACAGAGCAGGGTGGAAGAGAGACTAACGCGAGGTCGTCAGTTCAGGACTGCAGCCACTACTTATTATGTTCCTGCTGCACACCAGCACTGTACCCCATCCTCAATTTAATCCCAGCAACCACCCTTTGGAGGATGTGCAAAGTAAGCGTCAGAGAAATTAGACATTTACCCAATGTCAGGCCTTGAGAAATTGGAGCAACCTGGACTCAAACACAGTTCCCTCGGAGCCCAGCATGCCTGCTGCCTCCTCCACCACGACGCTGAGTCTCTTACAACTCTCTCGAGTTTGAGTGGAGACAAACCCAGGCACGAGCTCAGCACAGCTTGTGGCCTCCTAATCCTTTTAGATTTGAATGTTCTAAACCTGCGTGGTCCCACACAGCAGCCTCGGGAAACGTGTGGCATCGAGCACTTGAAATGTGGCTGGTCTGAGCTGGGCTGTGCTTTGGGTGTACAATTCTCACTGGTTTCAAAGACTTAGTATGAGAAAAATAACGTAAAATATCTCATTGACGAGATTTACATCGATTACATGTTGAAAAGATTTATTTTGGGGGCTGGCCCCCACGGCTGAGTGGTTAAGTTTGTGCGCTCTGCTTCGGGTGGGCCCAGGGTTCACCAGTTTAGATCCTGGGCCCGGACCAAGATGTGGCTCATCAAGCCATGCTGAGGCAGCGTCCCACGTGGCAGAACTAGAAGGACATACAACTGGGATATACAGCTGTGTACCGGGGCTTTGGGGAGGAAAAAAAAAGAAGAACATTGGCAACAGATGTTAACTCAGGGCCAATCTTCCTCACTGAAGAAAGCATACCTAAAAAAAAAAAAAGATTTATTTTGGATGTAATGGGTTAAATAAAAATTGACGTTAACTTCACTGGTTTCTCTGTACTTTTTTAATACAGCTACTAGAAATGTTAAAATGCTATATGTGGCTCCCATTTGAGGCTGGCGTTGCATTTCTATCGGACAGCGCTGTCTACGCCACCATCGTCTGTACAGTCAGAGCTCCACCGGCCGCTGTAACGAGCGGGCATTCAGAGCTTGCTTCTCGCCCACCTAGCAGTGCTGGGCGTATACAGCTCAGCAGGCACCCTTCGCCACTCTGGCTGATCCAAACCCTGCCATTCTCAGCACATGGCTTCCGGAAGCACCAGGAGCTCGTCTCTGTGCCAGCCAGCCAGAAACGGGGAGACAGCTTGGACGAGCGAGTGTGGAAGGCTTTCACTGGCTAGGCTTAGAAATGGCACACACACACGGGGGCTGGCCCCGTGGCCGACTGGTTAAGTTCACGCATTCTGCTTCAGCGGCCCAGGGTTTCAGTGGTTCAAATCCTGGGCACGGACACAGCACCACTCATCAGGCCATGCTGAGGTGGCATCTCACGTGCCACAACTGGAAGGACCCACAACTAAAAATACACAACTATGTACCGGGGGCCTTTGGGGAGAAACAGGAAAAATAAAATCTTAAAAAAAAAAAAAGGCACACACACTTTTCATGTACTGTGATTGCAGTAACAAAATACCACAAGCTGGGCAGCCTAAACCACCGAAATTCACCAAAATTCACCGTCTCACAGTCCTGGAAGCTGGAGCCTGAGATCAAGGTGTAGTCAATGTTGGTTCCTTCTGGGAGCTGTGAGGGAGAATCTGTTCCAGCCCTTCTTCCAGCCTCTGGGGGTTTGCTGGCAATCTTTGGCATTCCTTGGCTTGTAGAAGCATTGCTCCAATCTCTGCCTTTTTGTTCACGTGGCGTTCTTGTGTGTGTGACTGTCCCAAACCTCGTCTTTTTCTAAGGACACAGCCATAGTGGATTAGGGCCCACCCTACTCCAGTATGAACTCCTAACTAATCACATCTGCAGGGACCCCATTTCCACACAAGGTCCCATTCTGAGGTCCTGGGGGGTAGGACTCAGCATATGAATTTTAGGGGGACACAATCCAAAGCACGACAGACGCCACTGACTGGATCTCAGTCACGTGGCCACACTCCGCACAAAGGAGGCTGGGAACTGCGATGGTATTGGTGACCTCGTTATCTCCTGGGTCAGCTGTACGCACCGCAGCAGCCAATGGGTGAAGAACATTTGATCATCTGTGTCATCAACAGAGCCACATGGGTCCTGGTCTATAGACCAAGGCTCAGAGAGCTTGTCTGGCTGCTGAGGCACAATGGCAGAGTGCAGCCCTGCATCTTCTGACACCGAGGTCCAAACTCCTTCCAGGCACTTATCTTTTCTTTTTTAAAGCTAATGTTTAATTATGAGCTAATACACTAAGGTGCTGTTCTTTGAAAAATTAAACCATACATATACAGTTAAAATCAACCCAGAAAGTGTAGCACCAAGAAGTAATCACTTTTATCAGTTTGATGTGTATCCTTCCAGAACTTTTTTTAAACTCGAACATACATCATAGAATCATTGAGTGGGTGCGTGCACGCAAATGCTACCTTAAGGTGGGTTCCCTCTGCAACTTGCTTTTTTCAGTGAAAGATCTGCTAGTCCGTGTACTCCACCTCATTCCTCTGACTGCCACACAACCTTCCGCAGTTTGCATGTTCTGTGGTTAAGACACGCAAGGCTTGACCTCTAAAGATGATTGAAGTGAAACTCAGAACATACACCCCCTTGCCGAACGAGCAAAGTCCACGTGTAGGGAGCTAAGTAACCCGTGACACATACACGGAATAACATATCAGGTGGCCATTAAAAGTCACGTATTGTCTATTTATTATCACAACAAGTAATTCACAGCAATGACCACTTGAAAATGTGGATTACAGAGCACCACGTATGAAATGATCCACTCACATCAGACTGTGAACACACACCCCCATGCGGACACGTCCGAGTGCTGGAGGGAGGGGGTTTGGAACTAACACCAAAGTGGACTGGGGTGGGGGATGGTTTCCTGCAGTGTTTACGTGAAGCATTTACGATTTTTACAAAATCACCAAAGCTATTACTGTTTTAATTTAGAAAACACAAACAACAAAATTATTTTTAACAGACACTTTAAGTCGTTTGGCACACCTTGGTTTTCTTCGCATCAACAGCACAGACGGCGCCATCGAGGTTGGAACCCATCTCTGAGATGCCCACAGTGCGCCCCGCTTCCTCTGAAATCCAGGAAGGGGCAAGGGCTCAAGGACTGCTCTCCTAGACGAGGTTGAAGTCCCTGCTCCTTCCTCTCTCACGGGGTCTGTCATTCTAGAAGGTTCTCTCCTAAACCACTCTTGCAGAAAGGGTTCATGCCCAGGAAGAGAAGGCAGGTAATTTCGCAGTCATCGCAAACGAGGCCAGTGAGTCCCACCTGCGGCTCTCCAGGCGCGGCTGCCTTCTTCCTCCCCCACGTCACCTGCTCAGGCTTTCTCAACCCCTCAGGCCAGCGCGTTTAGGAGGCGGCACCTGGCATCGCAGTGACAGGAACCTTCTGCGAGACTCTCCAAACATCACATGCCCATGGGTGGCCCAGTTAGGCCTTCAACAGGGCGACCTTGTGTTCCGGGACAGAATCCTCGCTGATGTTGTAGGGCTGGGACCCTGGTTCTTGCTTCAAGTATTTCTCTGCAGAAAACACAAGGTTTTCAAACACTAAGAAAGTGGAAGTGAGGACAGGTCAGCTCAGAGAGCGGGATTAAAGGCTGGCATTTCCGGGTCCTAGAGCACAGGGAGCTGAGGGTCCCCTGGGCCGGCGCCCTCAACCCTGCGCTGCGTTTCACCTAAGTCTCCTTCAGTGCCTCCTCACTTTCAGTGCCATGAGAACCCTTTCGTATTGCTGGGTGGGTCCCCTCGTACGGCTGGGCCACAAGTGGTTCCTGCATCTCCTGCAGATAGCCATCTGAGCTGCTTCCAGCAACAACATGCATGAATCTTACAGATTCATGTTGAGTCGAAGAAGCCAGATGCAAAGAGTCCTTACGACTCCATTTATTTGATGTTCTAGAACAGGCTACACTGACCTACGGTGGAAGAAATCAGAACGTGGTTACCCTTAGTGGGGTAACTGGGAGACAGCATGAGGGAACTTTCTGGAAGGATGGAAATGTTCTACATCTTGATACACCCAGCTGTATCCACCTGTCGGAACTCAAACTGCCCATTTAAGATCTGTGCATTTCACGGTCTGTAAACCATGCCTCAATTAAAGACACACGCACCCCTAAGAAATAAAACCCCAGAGCAGGAGGGCCCCCTGCCAACGTGCCCACTGCCTCCCCAGCCATCCTCGCACTCCCCACTCTCGGACTCCGATCCTCCCGTTTCCCAGAGTTCCCGTCCTGCAGCCCTGATGCCACAGAGTCTGGGCGCACGGGCCTGTCTCGGCTCCCCCAGTGCCTCTGCCTGCACCCACCTGCTTCCTCCAGGGTGGAGAAATACTGGACGCCCTTCAGGTCAGCGGACAGCAGGACACGGAGAACGGGGACCTGACGGATACACAAACGTTAGTTCCAGGCAAGGATGATCCTGCTGCGGCACAGGAGGGCAGGCGGCCTGTGGCAGGCCCTGGGTCCACCGCCCTCTGGCCACCTCGCAGGCTCTCTCAGATCTCCGGGTAGGTACCACTTCCCCTCCACTCAGGGAAACGGACAGAAGAAACGCTGCCTCTGGGAAACGCTGGAAGAGGAACATTTTAAAACTTACACTCTCCGAAAGACACAAAGACAAGTGCTCTGCAAATATGACACAGGATATAACGCATAGTGCACAGATCTGGAGCCAGATGCCCCCAATGAGAAGCCCGGGCCGCCACCCTTGCTGTGTGACCTTGGACAGGTTACTCGGTTTCTCTGAGCCTTGGTATCCTTGTCCCAACATGGGGATGATGATGATACCAACCTCACTGGTTGGTCGAGAATGAATAAAACCCTGGTAAGTACCAGCTGTGACCTACGCCCATGGCGCTGGGCTCCACGTGGTGCCTTGTTTCACAATGAGCTCACAGATGTCTCTCCCGAGAGGCTGTGGGACGTGCTTCAGTCCCTGTGTGCCACGTGTAGGATGTGGAAGGCAGGTGGCATTTAAGCACAACACAGACCACATCCCTGTGTTGCTGCTAGTCAGCCCCGCTCGCAGGCGCGGGGAGCTGGGGTCCCGCCGTCAACCCCGGCCCAGGCTGCGCCTGCCGGGAAGAACCCCTGCGACTGTGCTCTGAGGGTATCTGAACACCGCGAGGGGAAGCACGAATGCTGTCTGGAACAGCCCCAGGCGCTCTGACAGCTCAGGACAAGGATTCTAATAAATCTCTCCGGGACTTCCTCTGTCACCCTGATCAGTACAGTCTCTGGCAGAACCCTGTTCTCTCCAGTCTCCTGAAGCCCCCACGACATTTTTTTGTGTGCATTTCTGTACTTATGTGTCTGTTTTTGCTTCTTAAAATACAAGCTCCCTGAGAACAGGAACCAGCTCTCGCTCACTGTGCACCCCCAGTCCCAAGAGGTGCATGGAAGGGACACCCGCCAGCACTGACCTCAGGGAAGTGAGGTCACACATGCATTCCCTCAAGGGCAGGGGCTGCTGCTCCCCATTTCACAGAGAGGGAGGCGGAGGGGCCGAGGGGACAGGAATGGCTAGATGAGAGGCAGGGCCAGAGCCAGCAGAGGGCCTGGGCCCTGCACAGCATGGTGGCACAGCCCAGAGATGTCACCTTCCCACGGGGCCCAGCTTTTCCTCCCTGTGAACCACGGCTCCACTGTGGGTGGGCAGCAGCCCTGGGCTCACCCACCTGCAGGCCGACGAAGGCGAGGGTGACGCCCTGCTTGTGGAAGTCCTCCAGCAGCTCCCCGAGCCCCAGCACCACGGTATAGTCGATGCTGCAGATGTGCGTGCACTCCAGGACCGCGCAGCGAGGGGGCGATGCTGGGGAGACAGGTGTCAGCCGGGTCACACCGGAGGAGGTGGCCAGAGAAGGCTCTGGCCAGAGGCACGGGGGAGAACGAGGCCATCGAGCGCTCCGTCCCCCGGCAGAGAGGGGACAGGGTGGGGGGACCCGAGACAACAGCTGTTTGGGGACAGCGCAGCAGCTTCCTTCAGAGAGCAAACAGGCCCCTTTTCTTCCCTGAATACCAACTCCCCGGAAGGGGACAAGCATTGGGGACTGTCACCCTTGTTGCATGCAGACTGTAGGCACCCACTGGACGCTGCTCTGAGATGCTCCGAGACCTCCTGGGCCCAAGAGTGGCGAGCTCCTCCCTGACAGCCAAGGGCGGGGCCGTGGGGTCCTGTGGGAGCCAGGCTGGGGTGCGGAGAGGCAGTACAGGGCCCAGAGTCACTGCAGTACCCCTCGCCCCGGTCCACGTACCTTCTAGGGCCCGGCTCAGTATTGCCTCCCGGAGGGCCTCGACCGCAGGGAAGTGCAGGCCACTGACCGGCTGCAGGACAAGCACTGGCCCCTCGGACACCTGGGGACGGCATGGGGGAGGCCAGTGAGTCCTGGAGGCAAGTCCACTAGGGCAGCTCTGCCAGGATTCGGGGGACAAGGGGTGCAGAGCTGGCAGGCGCCCTCACCCCACGCCCAGGGGGACAGCCCAGTACTTTACGACACAAGGACGATACCCGTCCACTAGGCAAACGGCCACTTGCAGTGCTGAGGGCGACGGTCACACCAACAGCTCAAAGCACAAGACAATGGAGACAAAGGGTCCTGCCACGGCCCACTTCCCCCACCACACCCCGAGGCCAGCAGAGCCCCTCTCGGAGGCCACACGGGCTACTACCTGCATCTTGGGTCTGGCCACGGAGTGCAGGAGAATCAGCACGGACACCAGGGTCCCTGCCAGGATGCCGTACTGGACCTCCCAGAAGCAGAGCAGGAACGTCACGCAGAGGGGCAGCAAGTCCAGCCCTGGGAGAGAGGGGCCCAGCTGAGGGGTGGCCCCTCGTCAGTGAGCCCAGCTCCCAGAGACCTCTGCGTTCCCTCCGACCAGCAGACGAGGTTGGACAAAAGCAGAGTATTCGGGGCTTTTCGCATAATAGGTAAAGGTGTCATGGATCCCAAGCAGCCCTGGAGGGACCTCCGTATGGGGACTCGGTGACTGATGCTGCCGACGGCCATGCCAGCTCAGGGACGTGTCAGAGCAGAAAATCCTTCCCTGCCTGGACTGAGGGGCCGTTAAGACTTGCTTGGCCAGGCCCAGGCCCCCTGCCCTCTGGGAGGAGCCCACAGTGGGCACTTCTCAGGGGACTAAGAAGGGACTTGGAGACAAGGCCAGGGCTGCAACATGGGGGTCAGGGCCACCACAAAACCCCTCAGAAACCGTGTGACTTGGTCGAGACGCATGGCTTCTCTGAGTGGCAGAAGGAGGTGCCCTGGGCAAAGTGGGTGGGCTCAAGGGCAGCCCCGGATTCCACCCCCACACACATAGCTCAGACATGGCCCCCTCCGCCCTGGGCCTCCGCCCAGCAGTGGCATCTGCTATGTCCCACACAGCACATTAACTGAGGCCCAGCAGCGCAGTTTCATAGATCAGACACAATGCTTTAGGAACGGGCCCAGGCACGTGTTAGGTGCACAATCAAACCATGGTTCCTTTCACCGGATATCTCATGGGGCCAACGAAAAACCAAAGAAAACAAAACTTGTTACATTAAAGGAACTGCAGGTCCAGGGAATCCTTGAGCCACTGTGAGCGGAGGAGAAAGGGAGGCTGTTACACCGGACCCCACTGGTCATCCTGGAATGTCTCCCATCCCTCCCCCAGCTAGGCCGGCAGGGCACGGGGCCACTGAAGGCAGGTGACCAGGAGGGAAGGGCGGAGGGAGGGGAGCGTGGCGTGCCGCAGATGCGCTCAGCGCTGCGTAGAGCTGGTCCAGGGTGCTCTCGGAGGCCTGAGGAGCTGATGGGAGCCCCTTTTCCCGGCAACCCGCCCTCGGCCTGGCAGTGACACCTCCCAGAACTGCGTGACCCTCCCAGCTCCCACCCACCACCATGGCCCCCGGAAGATGGTCAGGGAATAAGCAATAACCTCCACGTTGACCGAGGAGGAAATACATACTCTTCACGCGCCAGAGAGTCCCGATGATCTTGGTGTCGAACAGGGGGGCCACGGCCATGATGATGACAGCGGCCAGGGCGGACTTGGGGATATAGTAGAAGAGTGAGGTCAGGTAGTCCAGCGACAGCAGCACCAGGACTCCTGCGGGGGCGTCGGAGAGCTCACGGCCCGACCTCGCGACCTCCACTCAGCCAGCGAGGAGCCCGGCGGGAGGGGCCGGCCCTGCACTCGGGGGACGGCCGCTGCCCCGCGGTTCCCTGCTCTCCTTTCCTCCCATCCTTCTGCCTGGGCAAAAGGGGAACACAGTGCATGGGGGCGCTCACCTGTCACCAGGCCCCCTGCTGGGGTGCACACTCCCGACTGGGCGTTCACGGCCGTCCTGCAAGGCAATACAGAGGCCCATTAGTTGCTGTTGGACCCCAGAGAGCAGGGAGGCGGCAGTGCAGACAGCTGTGGCTGATCTCCCGAGATGGGGCTGCTCTCGAGGGACCACCTGGGCCCCACGACGTCAGCACCGAGTGGGAGAGGCTCAGGAGCACGAGGGAGCTTTGATGTCCCCTCACCAAAGGGAGATTTCTCGGACCTTCTAAATAACCCAAAGCAACCCATCAGCACATGTGAGAGAGGCCTAGCTGCAAATCGGAACAGCCTACAGAGGACCCGTGAAATAAAACTCGCCCCTGTGGGCTGAATTATGGCCCAGCCCAAATCCACATGCCGAAGCCCCCAGGACCTCAGACTGACTGTATCTGGAGAAAGAGCCTTCAAGACGTGGTTAGGTTAAAACAGGGCAGTTACTGTGGGCCCTCGTGCAATCTGACTGGCGTCCTTATGAGAAGAGGAAATTTGGACAGACAGACACCAGGCATCCGTGTGCAGAGGAAAAACCACGTGAGGACACAGTGAGGAGGCGGCATCTGCAAGCCAAGGAGAGGCCTCAGGAGAGACCAGCCCTGCCGACATCTGGATCTTGGACTTCCAGCCTCCAGACTGGGAGAACGTAAATTGTTGTTCAAGCTGCCTCGTCTTTGGTATTCTGTTGTGATCGCCCTACAAATGTAGCACGCTCCCCTACAATGGAATTCTCTGCTGCCACTAGAAATGAGGATGCAGATGCTTGTTTTTACTGCTATGGAAAGATGCTGACGATACTGTCAAGTCAGGGGAAGCCCACTTAACATATACACACGTTACATATGTAGATACACGAACACACAGGCACACGTAGATACACTGCACGAACAGGAAAAAACCTGAAAGGAGAAACTCCAAACTTCCAACAGGGAGGGTCTCCCTGGGTGGTGGAATCAGAAGTTAATTTTGCTTCTTTTTCGCTTCCATTTTGCCTGTTTGGAAAACTGCCCTCAGACAGAATGCCCAGAAAAGCCCCCTCTGCCGCAGGGCTGGTCCTCGGGCCCGCATCTCCCTTCGCCATCACGAAGGCCACGGAGGAACCGCGACTGGATTTCAGCAGCAGGACAGGACGCTGCCTCGTTGCGCCCCCCAGGAAGCCCTCGCCACAACCTCTGCCCACCCATACTTCCTCCGGAAATAACTGTCCGTCTGTACATCTCCACGGAAGGCCATCTCGTAAGTCGCCGCTCACCTCTAAGGAGGGGTGCAGAAGTGTCACTAATTAAACATGCACAGACTTTTTTTCAGCACCCACTACATACAAGCTTCTGTGCAGACCCTGGGGGGGCACAAAAACGCCACCTTAATGGCACAAGCCTGTGATCCAGCTACGCCCACAAGACGAAAACACGTGAGAAGTTCACCCGAAACACGGTTAGCAGTTTTGTTTCATAAACATTAACGCAGCACGTGCCGTGTCACCGGCATTGGTCTACGTGCTTTTCTTTTAATCCTCTAAGTGACTCTCTGAGCTAGGCCCGGCTATGTGCCCATTTTACAGACACTGAGGTGCGAGGAGGTTGGGCAGTGTGCCCTGCGTCCCCTGGGATGGGGTGTTTGGGGCCCTGGGAAGGTCCAGTACTCAGACAGAGTCAGGTCAGTGGTTCTGGGGACTCGGCCTGAGGGCCAGGCCTGCTGGCCAAGCCCTCTTTTTCCTTTCACCACAGGTCACTCTCCCGTCCTGTCCTCCTGCCTTCTAGCAACACCACAGTGGGGTCTGCGCTCGCCCCCATGCCCCACTTCCCAGGCAGAGCTGCTGTCCTTCCCACCCCCACTTCTTTCAGGAATTAACTCTGCACCAATATGCTGGGAGCACTCCAATGCACTGGCAACTTGTTAGTATTAGATTGCAGCACAAAGCAAGCTAGGTGAGATCCTGGAGGAGAGCAGAGCGAGCCCCACTCCTGCTTTCCCACGGATGCCAGGGCTGGCGGGGCGCAGACTTGTGCCGGGACAAGACTGAAACGGCGTCAGGACGTGGGCAGGGCCAGCAAGGGCAAGCTGGTTCTTTGAGCTGGACCAGGACCCTCTGAACTGGGCCCGGACCTCCCTGGAGGCACAGAGGAGGATGTGGTCACTCACCGTCCAAAGCTGCCTGTGACCGGGTAGGAAGAGACCAGGGAGCCCAGCATGTTGGTGAGGCCTGGGGAGAAAACAGAAGGAAAAGTTCAGTGGGGAAGGGGGAGAGCATAAAACAGAGGGAAAAAATAGATGAGATGGGAGGTGGCGGGAAGGGGAAAAACCAGAAATGAAACACAAGCATAAGAGAGGGGAGGAATTACGGGAGGGGGTGTCCTACATCTGCTGGGCTCGACAGCTCGTCCACACACACTCTCTCTTTCTCTTAGGGAAGGATGAAACAAACCATGATCTTCGCCAGGATTGCTGAGGTCGATTCCAGCTTTAAAATAACTCCGACTGCGGCCTTGCCCATGCACGTTAAAATGCCCTTTCCCTCTATAGCAGAAAAGGGAACCCCACCTCTCCAGAGGGGGCGGATGGCCGAGTTAGGCAAGTGCACACAGCCAGACCCAAGTGTGCGGAGGTCAGCTGCCGTCCACCTACTCCACTGAGTTGAGGGGTAGGAGATCACGGCTAGTCAGCTGACTTCCTCATGTGACACGGATTAACCTCTACTGGATGGAACCCTGCCTGGAGCCTGGCTGGGACCTGAGAACCGAGATACTTAAGCCCATGTTTATCACAATAGACCCCACTGGCATCTGTCTCACCCAGGGGCCTCCACAGAGACCACAGTCTGCCCCCGCTGTAAAATGGGGCCACAGGTTGAAGACCTGCTCTTGAGACAGCCTGAGGGGGGCCCCACTCAGAATCAGGCCCCCCTGGGTCCCATGGCCCAGCTCACGTCTGAGAATGTGGTCAGACATGAGCGGGCGCAGCAAAGGCTATGCACTGACCACACGTAGTCACCATGACTCCTTACGTGGGCTCCACAAAAGCTGGGTCAGAGACCCGAATCCGTGCAAAGCTGCTGATGGGGGGTCCCCTAGCGCTGGCGTTCTGTGGGACCCACGTCAGCCTCTTGCTATGCGTGTGCTGAAAGCTGCCTGGCCTGTCTCATACCACGGAGTCAGCAGCCCTTGCATTAAATGTGTCCGCCTTAGTAGCCTCAGCTTCGTGACCATCACTTGTCACTTCTGTCTGTGTTGTGCTCTGGAACTCACTGCATCATCAGGAGAGGGGTTTTGTGCTATTTGTAGAAACGGGAACGAGATGCCCTGAGAACTCACATCGGCAGCATTTAATGGTGGGTGAATGGAGAAGTCTACAGATTTTCTCTGTCCAGGGGCCAGTGATTCTGGGGTAACCCCGACTCTACCATCTACCGTGAAATCAGAGAGGGGCACCCCCAACATCCCAGGTGTGACCCATCCCGGGGCCTATGCCCTTTGCTGTCAAGAAACCCAGTGGCTCGGCTCCAAAATGCTGCCATGAAGTAGCCTAGGCAGAAGTTCCCGGTGGACTCCTCCGGGAAGGAGCCCAACGGCACTGCCTGGTTAGACCTGTGCCCGCCTCACGAGGGTAGGGAGGAAAGGCAGGAAGGCCTGGCATCCACAAAATTAAAATCAGCAACGATAACCAAATTTAAGATGCATGCCATGCTCTCAAAAGGAATAACCAGAGAGGCCAGATTGATGAAGACAAAACAAAAGAAACTAAATGTGACAGCTGGCACAGGCCCCATCCACAGCCGGGCAGCCTGGGGCCGACCTGAGGCTTCCCTCATCCACCTGCCTGGCCTGGGGGGAGGCCACAGGCAGGGGCAGAGGCAGCCAGGAGCCCCACAACCAGCGGGCTCACCCGAGGCTCCATGTGGCCACGTTCTTCAGTAATCTGACTCCTCCCCCAGCCCCAAGCTCCTCCTCCCACCCCAGGTGGAACATTCCAGGCATTCCTCGGCACAGAATGAGGCTACAGACCTCATGGTCCGGTACACAGCAGGCACTCAATAAGATTCAGCCAGACTGGACACCAGATGCCAGCTCCCTCCCTACTCCCAGTGATTAAACTGGACCATGTGGAGATGTGAGAACGACTCCACGCTAATATTTCAAAAGGGCCTGCTCCTCGCCCCTCATCTTGAGCATCACCATATGGGCACAACGGGAGTGACACACAGAGGAGCACACCCAGACCTCAGGGGAGCCGCCCTGCAGCCTTACCGATGGCCAGCAGCTCCTGGTTGGCGTCAATGCGGTAATTATTTTGAGAAGCTAAAGAGAAGAGACAATGAAATCACTGTCACTAGATGTATGACATTATCAGAAAATGTTCATGAAATGAAAAGATAGGTTTTACATTCCTGTCTACAGCCTTGTCTAGGTTTTGTAAATATAAACGTATAAACACATATACAGTATCTACATACACACAAATGCACATGCGTGCGTGTCGTGTGCGTCACACACAAACGCAGAAAGCCAGACAGCAGAATGGCAACGGTAGTTAATTGAGATGGTGAGGGAGGTTTCAGGTGCTTTGTTTCTTTATCCATTCCTGCACTTTCAACAATTTCCACAATAAACATCTATTGCTTTTATAATAGAGAGGAAAAGTTCTAAACCAAAAACCTCTCTGACTACAAATCAGGAAAACTAGAAGGTCACAGATGAGGCCACCCCAGAGAGATGAGCAGGCAAAGATTTACGGGGAATCAGGGGGGCCTGAACCTAGGACAGAGGTGGGCAAACGTCTTCGGTAAAGGGCCAGACTCTAAGTATTTGAAGCTTTGAGGGCTGCGCTCCCTGTCGCCACTACTCATCTCGCCGTTGCAGCCTGAAGCAGCTGGAGAACTCGTCAGCAAGCGAGCCAGATCGTTCCAATAACCCCTTCTTTGTGAACTGTGAAATACGGATTTCACATACTTTTCATGTCTCCCAAAATACTAATCTTCTCTAGATTTTTTCCAAACATTTAACAATGTAAAAGCCATTCTCAGGTCACGGGCAGCTGCCCTGATTCGGGAAAAGGACAAGCTTTACAAACTAGAAGAGGAGGTCAGCTGACTCTAAAAGAAAACGGAAAGTTTTCTAAGATGAATAAAAGCTGGAAGATGCAGATTCCAAGACACCCCCCAAAAAATTATCAGAAAAACAAAAACTGAACAAGAGAAATGTGAACTGAACATGTTGCAAACTGAAATGCAGCGTGATCTTGAGCAACTGCTGGTGTCTGAAAAGGAACACCCTTTAGAATGGAAGTTCTCCTTGGAATGGTGTCAAGGTCAAGATGCCGGAACTTCAGAGAAGGAAATTTACTCCTGGCTGACAACCTGGGCTGGGCAGTAAACACAATTTACGTAGTCAACAACAACATAGATCCCATTTACTGGGTTTTAACCTCTAGAATTAACCTATACCCAAACGCAAGGAGGATTCAACTATGTTGCAGAACGGGGTGAAAATGTCCTCCAGCGAAGTCCCGCGGACCTACGAGGGAAGGGAGGGGACACGTTGAAACAGCCTCAACGCACGTGGAGGGAATCAGAGCACTGAAGACGAATAGATGCTTAGATTAATGTTTCCCGGCCTCGCTGAGGGCGAGCAGGGGACAGGCCCGGTGTGCTCAGCCAGCTGGAAAGGGCACGTCGTTAAATTTTTAGGAGTGTTGTGAGCTGGTTATTAAAAACAGCATTATCAATTAAATGAAAACTCTCAATTAAATTACATTAAAAGCAGAGATAATACTTAAACGTGTCGTTCCTAATGATTCTGCTACATTTCACTGTGACTGTGGAGGTTATCTAACTGCGCCTGTGCGGCGGACGGTGGCTACGGCACACCTCATCCCAACCTGGGGACGTTCAAACTCCACGTTCGGCTCGACATCGGCCGGGGGTCAGGGGAATTTACACCCCAGGAAGTGCAATTGGCAAAGGCTAAATGCAGGGGCTTTTATTTCCCCAGGCTGTCCAACATTTCCAGCCACCACTGGAAGGCGTTTTTTTGTTTGCTTTTTTGTTTTTGTGAGGAAGATTGCTGCTGAGCTAACATTTGTGCCAACCCTCCACTTTATGTGGGACGCCGCCACAGCATGGCCTGACGAGCAGTGCTGGGTCTGCACCCAGGATCCGAACCTGTGAATGCCGGGCTGCTGAAGCAGAGTGTGCGAACTTAACCACGACACCACTGGGCTGGCCCCTGGAGGGCATTTTTCATTGTAAATCCATCACTGTTATAGATTTTTTTTTAAAACATGAGCATGTATTACTTGGATAAATACTCAAATTTTTAAAAATAGAGCAGATAAAAGCAAGCAAGAAGGTAGGAGGGCCAAGGCGTGAGGGCAGGTGTGGGGGGATGGGGCGGGCATGGGGGCGGGGAGGAGGTACAGGGACGAGGCGTGGGGATGAAGCAGCGGGCATGAGGTGCAGGAGCAGGGGCAGGGGTGGGGCGGGCGTCTTACCGAAGGACTTGGCCACTGCGATGCTCTCCAGGAGACCCATCAGGGGCACCACGGCCAGCCCTGCCCCCATGTCCTGAGAGAGGAGAGAGGGTGGGTGAGTAGCCCTCTGGGGAAGGTGAGGATGGGTGTGCCCAGGCAGTGGCCCTCCAAGGCGGGCACGGCTCTTCCACATCTAACAGAAGCAAATGTGCTGCAGGCTGTGAGCTCACACAGGCGAGGCAGTGGCTCCTCATCAAGCAAGGAGCAAGCCGCAGAGCAGAGCACAGCCAATTCCTGCTCTGCCAGGATCCACAGTGGGAGGAACACCCTGGGCTCAAGGCAGAAAAATCAATGTGGAGTCCCCTGAGGCTTGCCCAAGGTGGAATTCTTTCACACCTGTCCCTGCCCCCAGAGGTGGCCCTTCCTAGCTGAGCCCAGAGCTCCCTGTCACTAAGCAGATACATTACAGGAACAGAACCGGCCTGGCTCCCCATCTCTACCCACCTGTACCATCTCGGTGAAGGAGACTGTCCCGTTGGCGGTGGTCACTGAGAAGGGAGGGGTCCGGACTGGAGGGAGCCCCTCGGCTATCTCCCCAGTTAGAACGAAGGGCTGGTATCCGGTCACCTCGAAAGAGTACGCAACCAGGGCGGCAAAGGAGACCACAAGGGCATTGCGAGCTAGGACAGAGAGGGAGAGGCTGTCGGTGGAACCTGGTTCCTCTGGGTGGCTGGGGTAGACACCGCAGGAAGCAGAAGACCCAGCCCAGCCACGACCCCTTCCAGGCCAGCCTGGGAAACCACACAGATACAAGCAAACGCGTGGCAGGCACGAGCACATGACACCAAGGAAAACAAAGCCGTTGGTTAGGATCAGGGTCAGGGCAGTGACAGACAGGGCCAGTGTGCAAGTCATCTGCTGGTCACCACCATCTACTGGTGACCACACAGCCGACAGCACAGCTGACAGCACAGCTGGAAAGACACTTTGACATCAGATGTCCAGGGAAGATTCCTCTTCAGAGTAAGACGCAGTGAGAGAGCAGGCTTACTCTGCAGCCGGAAACAACCGACAACTGAACAAAATGCATGGAACAACGGTTTTCAATGCTGGATGTAAAGATGCTGGACATAAAGGCACGAAGGACGATGATCCCTTGAGATGGGACACAAGGGAGGTGAGCCTGCGATGGCCCTGTAGCTGATGGCCTCGAGCGTCTCTAGTGTGTGGGGTGTGGAGGGGGCCCCCAGCAGAGCCTGGGGTCTCTCTGATGGAAGAGGCAATGCTGGGAGTCCAGGGACGTCATGGCGGCTGAGCTTGACAGGAAAGCTCACAGGAGAGGAGATGACCCCACCGAGAGAGCTTGGAGACCTGTGGAGGGCCCCCCGTGGGTGTGCAGCAGAGAACTAGCAACCCACACCTATGAGGAAACTACAACGCAAACCGGGGAAAGAGACACCCAAGAGGGTTAGAAGGGATGACCCCTGACACGGGCCAGGAACAGTTTGTGTCCCCAGCAGCCAGAACGAAAACCTCATAACTCACGGGGCATCAGGTACTCAGTCAGGATTTACCCCAGCAGCAGAGAAATTCGCCCTGGACCTGGGGTTGCAAGTTATCGCTGTAAAAGGCTAGACAATAAATATTTTTGGCTGTGTGGGCCATCCAGTCTGTTAAGATTACTCAACTCGGCTGTTATGGCACAAAAGCCGCCAGAGGCAATACAGAAATGAATGGGAGCCGCTGTGTTTCAATAGAGAACTGGAACACAATTCCAGATTTGGCCCATTGGCCATGGTTTGCCACCATCAGCCAACGCCTGCTCTAGAATGAACACCACTCTGTTCTAGCCTACCAAGCTTAAGAAAAAGACCCGAATGGATCAAAGTATTCCAAGCAACTTAACTACTTCTCAGAACAAAGCTCATGAAGATTTCTAGAATACAAGAATATCCAGCACCCATCAAGGTCAAAGTCATGACATCCAACTGAAATCACAAAATCCAGTGAAAAATCACCAGGCGTGCAAAGAAGCAGGAAAATATGACCCATAATGAGGAGAATAATCAATCAATCAAAACTGACCCCCAGTGACACAAATAGGACAGAATAAGCAGTCAGGACACTAAAAGGAGTAAGCGTACCTGTACTCCACAGGTTCAAAAGCTGGTGGGAAGATTAAGTATGTTAAGTAGAGACGTGGAAGACAGACATGAAAACCACAATGTCTAAGATGAAAAAACACCAGATGTGATTAACAAAAGACTGGATATTGCAGGAAAAAAGACAAGTGAACTTGAAGATGTGGCAACAGAAACCATCCAAAATGAAACACACAGAGGAAAGAAAGATTAAAAAACTGCACAGATCATCAATAGTGCAGGACAATTTCAAGTAGCCTAATTATATGTATCAGAGTCTGCAAAGAAAATCTGAAGCGGGGGGGCAGTACAAAGATCCAAAGAAATAATGGCTGGATATTTTTCCAAATTTGGTGAAAACAGCAAGCCCACACATCCAAGAAGCTCAATGAATCCCAAGCACAAGAAACACCAAAAGAACCCACACCAAGGCACATCACAATCAAACCGCCCCAAACCAGTGATAAATAGACTATCTTAAAGTAGGCAGAAAAAAGGGTCAATTACAGAGGAACAAAGATAAGAACGGCATACTTCATGTTGTAAGCAAAGCGGCCAGGAGACAGCAGAATCGATCTTTAAGGCACAGCCATGCACCATATAACGGCGTTTTGGTCAATAACAGACTACATATATGATGGTGGTCCCACAAGATTAGTACCATACAGCCGAGGTATGTAGTAGGCTATACCATCTACGTTTGTGTGAATACGCTCTGTGATGTTCGCACAGCAATGAAATCACCTAATGATGCATTTCTCAGAAAGTATCCCCTTTGTTAAGCAATGCATGACTGTACTGAAGGGGAAAAAAACTGTCTAGAAATCTATATTCAGCAAAACTAACTTCCAAAAATGGGAGCATAATAAAGATTTTTTTTGGACATACAAAAGCTGAAAGAATTCATCACCAGCAGGCCTGCACGACAAGAAAAAATACAGGCGGTCCTTCAGGCAGAAGGAAAATGATACAGGTGGAAATCTGGGTCTACACAAAGGAATGAAGAGCACCAGAACGAGTGACAATGTGGGTAAGCATAAAAGACTTTGTTGTTATTATTTATGTCTCTTTAAAAGTAACTGCATGTTTAAAGCGGAGGTGATTGCTGTGGGATTTGTAATAGATGTTAAAGAAAAATATAAGACAACAATAGCACAAAGGCTGGAAGGGGAGAAACAGAAGTATCCTAATCCTGTCATAAGTTCTTATATGAACACGAAGTTGAATGCACACTGCCTGAAGATAAAGATGTAGACAATAAACCCTAAAGCACCCACTGAAAAGCAAAAAACACACAGGCAACAGTGATAGCCAATAAGCCAATAAAGGAAATAAAAAGGAGTCATAAAAGATACTCAATCCAAAAGATGGTAGAAAGACAGGGAAAAGGGAACAAATGAGACAAATAGGAAACAAATAGAATTATGTTAGATCTAAAGGCAAACATATCAATAATCACATTAAATGTAAATGGCATTATCCCCAGTTAAAAGACAGAGATTGTCAGATTGGATTAAAACACAAAAACCCATCTATATACTTCCTACTAAAAACATAATTTAAACAGAAAGACACAAGTTAAATATTTTAAAAATGAAAGCATAGGAAAATCTATGCTAATACTAATCAAAAGAAAGCTGGAGTAAGCTCTCTATCAGAAAAAGTAGATTTTGGAGCTAAGAAGACTCTCAGGGATAAAGAGGGTTATATCAAGAAAAAATTGTAATCCTACGTGTGCATGTAAATGCAAAGTATGTTCTCTGAGCACAGTGGAATTAAATCAGAAATCAACAGCAAAATATTAACTGGAAAATCCCCAAATATTTGGAAATTAGCTGCTAAATAGCACCCGATTCAAAGGAGAAATAAAAGAAACCACTTCTAAATAACCCATGGGTCAAAGAAGAAGTCAAAACGGAAATCAGAAAGCACCTAGAACTAAATGAAAACGAAAACACAACCTGTGAAAACTGTGGGATGCAGCTAAAGCAGTGCTGAGAGGGAAACATACAGCACTGAACATCTATATTAGAAAAGAAGAAAGGTCTCAAATCAAAGACCTGAGCTTCTGCCTTCAGAATTCGAAAAAGACAAAGTAAACCCAAAATAAGCATAAGAAAGGAAATAATAAAGATCTGCCTTGTCCTAGCTGTGTGACCTGGAGAAGTCTGTCTTAATTGTTTCTTTTGCCTTTAATAGCCTCATTCTCCTCACTGGCAAAATGGGGAAAATATCATCCCATCCTCAGGCCTCTTATGAGAATCAAAAGGAGTAACGTGTGTGAAGTGCTTTATAAGCCATAAAGCACCGTATGTCAGATTACGACTCATTCCACTTCTGCACGGCTCCCCTTTTCCATCTGAAAAGGGGAAGAAGTGACATAAGGATATGTTGGAGCTCAAGAGGCACAAACTGCCAAACAAAGTACTGCTATAGATTAACTGTCCTCACTCGGCTAAAATACAAGCTTGAACGATGACTTTTTTAAAAAAAACTGTTGGGAGCTCGCTGACTTCCTAAGGCGATGCCACATGTCCTGGAGAGAAAGGAGACAGCAGCTCCTGAGAAACCCATGGGGTTTCAGAGCAGCATTTCTGACTTGGCATGCCTACCAATAACCTGGCGAGCATGTTAATCTGCAGGTTCTGAGTCAGAGGTCTGGGTTGGGCCTGCGAGTCTGCATTTCCAACAAACTCCCAGGAGATGCACAGGCTGCTGGTTCGCGGCCACATTTTGAGGGTCAGGGTTTTAGAGAACAGAGCATTTATCTGTTTCACTATTTCACAGACGACTGAACTAAAGCTCATACACTTTGGCAAGTGACCTGTCCAAGATCAGATGCTGGGGAAGCGGTGAAGCTGGGCTTTGAAACCAGGTAATCTTACTCTAAGCCCAGAGCTCTTCCACCCTACTGAGCGCTCAGTGTTTACCCATGGCCTCTGGTCTGCAGAATGGTGTCTAGTGAGCGACTCTAGCGACTGGGGACCAGCCTGAGGAGGCGGAAGTGACTCAAGGGGCCTCTCCCTCCTACAGCTAGCTGGACTTCACGACCACGGAAGAGCAGGGCCACGCTGGGGCTGATTTCCTTTCCCTTCTGCCCTGGGCAGGTTCAGCAGATCCCAACGCTCCCTTGCTGTCCTGTACCTGCCTTCCTCTCTGGGTGTCACCGACCGGCAGCTCAGCCACAGGGACCTCTGAGGGGAGGTTTCCACCCTCCAAGAGATGGCCCTTCAACGAGCAGATGGCCTCCCTGAAGGCCCCAGTCTTACAGCCTTTCTTTATGGATCCTTTTCTTAACTGTGACTCAACCTGTGGATTCCACGCCTGAAGCAAAATGTTTACCCCAGCAGGTGCACCGTTAACACACAACCAGCTGGTCTCAGTGAAACTTGTTTTCTCCCCCAAGGACATGAGTGCACACCAGGGTTTCTGGACTTCGGCACTACTGACATTTTGCTCAGGTCATTCTTTGCCGCGGGAGGCTGTGCACTGCAGGACGTTGAGAGGCATCCCTACCTCTACCCACTAGACGCCAGTAACAGCTTCGCCCTATAGTGTCAACCGAAAATGTCTCCAGACATTGCCAGATGTCCCCAGGGAGGGAAATCGCTCCTGATCAAGAACTGCTGCAAAACAGTGTTCTCAGCCTCGGCCGCGCATCACAAGCACCCAGCGAGTTTCAAACACCCCAGGGACCACGTCACGTCCAGACCAGTGACATAGGAATCTCTAGGGGTAGGACTCAGGGCTCCCACGGTGACCACAACTTGCAGCCCAGGCTGTGCAGGACAGCAGTTCCTCAGCCAAAAGGCCCCTCACCTGTGGTGGCAGTCCAAACCAGCCCGTGGCTGAGCCGCACGCCGGGGGGCATCTCGGGATGGACAGGAGGCACGTGGTCCCGCATCAGCTTCAGCACCAGCAGCAGCACCATGCAGACCAGCCCCAGCACTGCATCGCCCACCCTGCAGACAGACACCTGGTTGCTGCCCAACTGGCCAACCGCACATGCCTTCTGGCCTTTGGTTGCCACTTCTGCAGGAAAGCTTTCTCTCTTGATTGCTCTTTTCGCTTTTTCCTAAGAAACTGCATCTCTGTTCTATTTCAAAACTTTACTCAAAGCTCAGTAAGTACACAGGCTGCGCGGGACTGGGAGTGGAGGCCCAGGCCACCACGGCAGCAGGGCTACTGGTCTCGTTTTTTGTTTTTTTTTTTTTTAAAAGATTTTATTTTTTCTCCCCAAAGCCCCCCAGTACATAGTTGTATATTCTTCGTTGTGGGTCCTTCTAGTTGTGGCATATGGGACGCTGCCTCAGCGTGGTTTGATGAGCAGTGCCATGTCAGCGACCAGGATTCGAACCAACGAAACACTGGGCCGCCTGCAGTGGAGTGCTCGAACTTAACCTCTCGGCCACGGGGCCAGCCCCTGGTCTCGTTTTCAGTCACGTCGTTCTCTGCGCTACAGATGCCTCGTCAGTTCCACAGACTTAGGACTAAACAACCCTTTCATTTCTGACAGTCTACAATGCTCTCCAACTGGTCAGTCTCCACTTCCGCTGCCCCCCAGGAGACTGACCCCCACCGCTGCATCTCAAGGGCCAGGGAGCCCCTGGCTTCCATTGGGTTCAGTCCCCAGAAAGCCTCAGCAGCAGCTCAGAAGGGGAGAAGAGGACGGTGACAGGTGTCCCCCACTCCCTCCAGGCATCAACACTGCTTGCCCCAGGCAGCCCCCCTACAATTCCTGACAGATCATTTCTTCCTCTTGCTCCTCCAGCCAGAGAGGAGTCCTGGCTGCAGGCTGGGCTCATCTAGGAGCAGCTCTTGTTTGTCCCTCTAACCTGCCTGCCCCCTGGGAGGGACTCCTCCACCTGGGGGAGGTGCATGCTGCAGGAACCCCACGACCAGCTGCCTAGCTCTCATACTCTCTCTACCTGCCGTCTCGTCCTTGGGCACCTGAACATTCTGCTGGCATCTCCTCCTCCTCACTGAATAGCAAACCTGCTCTTCCTCTTTGCGGTGTCTCCCCATCCCACCACCCAGGAAAGCTCTGCACGGGGTCGTGCTGACTGGCTCTCAGGTTTCTGGGAGCAGAGCTTCTCCAACCTCACCACGCACACCAGCCACCTGCAGTTCTGTTAAACCTGACTCTATTCAGCAGGTCTGGGTCAGCCCGAGAGTCTGCATTTCTAACCAGCTCCCCCGGGGTGCTGATGCTGCTCTGGGAACCCCTGTTTGAGCAGCAAGACCCCAGAGGATGGAATAAATGCCACCCAGGAGTGGAAATGGGGAGGGGGTCGGGACAAGGGGTCTGGGAGGACGAGCTTCCTTATATGGGGGCAGAATCACAGAACCATTGGGGTACCTGGTCTCTCCGATGTTGCGGAAGGTGTGATAGACTTGCAGGAAAAACTGCCGAGGGATGTTTTGCAGTCCCAGGAGACTCTGCTCAAACAGAGATTCTGATCAGACAAGCTTCCCCTGAAATGAAACCTGAAGCGTGAGGCCCCTCCCTTGCAGCATCTCAACAACGTGTAAATCCAGAATCCTCCGCCCCCAAGGTCCCTTCCTGGGGGCACATCTCAGGGCTCTCCAGGGACCATCTACCCATTCCCAAAGCCCCCAAGGGCAGATCTCAAAGTTATCCTTGGGGGAAGGGCATTTCACAACGTTTGTGGGGAGCGACACCTCTCTGCAAATTATTTCCATTTCTGAGGAAAATCAGCCCGGGAGATCTCAAAGCAGGGAGACCGGTTCCACCACGCCCTGGTCCGAGGTCCAGGGTCCGAGGCCCCAGCCCTCCCACCCCGCCGCTATTGGCTCATAGCCGCGTCCGTCATTCAGAAGCCCGCCCACCACTGTGCAAAACGCGCCGTCATTGGTCCGAGGTTTCGTCCGTCACTCGGAGTCCGACCTGCCGGGCACGACCCTCCCCGCTGGAAGGAATAACCAAGGTGAGCTCCGGACTGAACAGCCCCGGGGGCTCTGAGGGCCTCCAGGGAAGGGGGCTGGAGGAACCCCCCAGGCCTGTCACCACGACCCTGGTCCTCCATCGGGAGGGAGAAGGGGCTCTACTCTGTGCTTTCTTCTTCTATGGGCTTGAGACCCAGTGGGGAGCGTCAGATGGGTAAGTGGAGGCCCAGACTCCCAGGGCTGTCAGGGTCCCAAGGACCCCAAAATCCGCTGAGCACACAGCCCCCAGGGTGGACCGACAATGGCTTCTGCCCAGGTCAAGAGGAACCCACCTGCACCCTAGCCTAGGCTCACATGGCTGTGATGACCTAATCAAGGTTTTAATGACTTTGGGGGGGGTCTAGTGTCCCCAAGTACTAATGCATAAAAAGGCTACCCTCTATGCAGATTACAATCATATAAAGGCGCATTCCTGACATTAAAAATGAAAGCTATTGGTTCCAGAATAAAGGACAAACCATCACACGAAACAGCACTTGCCAAGCTTCCCTGATGTACATAACACATAAATCGCATTCGCCCACACCTTTCTAAGTTGCTTCCTCCTCTCTAACTGGAGATGATGACAAACCTCCCTCCCGGGGCTGTGGTGAGAATCAAACACAGGGAAAGTGTGTAAGCCAGTCCCCAGCCATAGTAGGAGGGCAAGAAGTGCTAGGTACTTGATTCTCACACACATATCTCCTGTCCTCAATCTTCTCACTCCCCTCCATCAGGGAAGACTGTCATGGGCCAGCCTGGAGCAGAGCCTGGCCATGGCTCATGGATGGCAAAACTCTACCAAGAGCAGTGCTGTTGTTACTGGTCCCCCAAACTACCTGTTGTAGAATCTGACCTTCACCCAACATCTCCCCAGAGGGATCATTTTAGTAACAGAGACCCATGTGAACAGTGCATGCTTCGAGCTCAGGAACAGCAGGACGTCGACTGGCCCGCATATATCAGGACCTGGCTTTGGTCCTGCTACCCTACAGGTGTCCCAGTGCCAACTAGCATGCCTACCTTGATCTGCCCGAATCCGATGGTGACGGCAGCAGCGGATGTGAAACCTTTAATGACGGGGCAGGAGATGAAGTCCAGCAGGAACCCTGGCAGGCCAAGAGGGAATACCAAGCTGGTCCCAGCTCCACCCGGTCCCAGAGGACACAGGCGGATGTAGGCTGAGAGAGGTGACGTGGGTGGGATTAGGGCTAAGGACTCATGGGCAACATGCCCTGTGTGGACTGGTTTGGACAGCAAGAAATGGAGGCTAGGGTCTGAGGCCCTCGACACTTCTCCAAGTGTCCTGGCCTCTAAACAGAACAGGGTACAGGCTGAGGGCACCCCCCCCCCCCCCACACACACACAGGGATAGCCCTTGAAATGCATAGGAAAAAATGCTCAGGGTGTGGGCATCTCCAGGAGGCAGGTACCCGGGTACCCCAGGAAGAGCAGAACCACAGCGCACGCTTCCCCCGCCCCCAACGGCAGGAAAGCCTGAGAACCTTACCCAAGCGCAAGAACCCCATGGCCAACTGGATGCAGCCTGATAGGAAGGCCAGCAGCACGGCATAGGCGGGCTCATGGAAGGTGCAGAAGGAGACCAGGAGGGACATGATGGCCGTGGGGCCCAGAGTCACATCCTTGGAGGTGCCCAGGAAGAAATACACGAAGCACCCCATGAAGGCAGAGTAGAGGCCGTACTGTTGGCAGAGAGAGCGATGAGCACCTAGGAGCCACCCGGCACACCCACGGTGTCCCTGGTGTAGACGCCTGAGCACACGTATCTGTGTGTCCATTATGTACTTTGGGCACACCAGCACATCCAGGCAGGGTAAACCACTCACCCTCTATCATCCATGGGTGTGGACCTGCTGATTAAGGGACCTCCTTTCTATCTGCACCCAAGCGGGGCCTTGGGGACTATCTGTGGGAGCACAAAGGCCTGTGTGCTTCTCTGTGAGTCTGCGAGTCTGAGAAAGCGTTCTTAAGGCTACAGTGAGTCATCCCACTAGCCCCATTAGGCAATTCAGAACTAGCCTGGTGCCTGTGTGTGACAAGTGCCACAAGAGCAGTTTCAGGGGCGTGTGTCTGCCCAAAGGTAGTCACATGCTCTAGACCATAACCCAAGGCTTCCTGGGCCCCCTGGGGCAGGAGCTCTGGGTGCCCGGCTTGTCTGGAAAGGATACTATGCATTTTTACTCTGCTTCTCTGTGGGTGCTGAGGCCCAGAATGGGGTCAGGCCGTGGGGAGGCGATGTGGCTGGGGACAGACATCTCACCTGAGGCGGGAGTCCAGCCACTTCAGCGTAGGCCAGCGCCTGGGGAATGACCGTGAGCCCGACCGAGAGCCCGGCGATGAAGTCCATCTTCAGCCACTGCATGGAGTAGTCCGGCAGCCAGGCCAGGATGGGCAGCCTCCTCTGCACAGCCGCAGGAGAGCAGCAGCAGGCCTGTGGGGCCATCCCTGCACCCGAGGGCCTGGCCTGACCCAGCGCCTTCACAGAGGAGGGCATGCCTGGGGTGGGCGTGGGGGCAACACAGACACGCAGTCAGGATCCCAGGCTCAGAGAACCCAGCAATGGGCAGGGGGCCCAGGGGCATCAGGAGCGGCACAATGCAGTTCCCTTCTAGGGGGTCTGAGCCAGATGGGTTAACCCCCACCCCCCTTGCTGGAAGAGAGAGGAAGCCAACAACCTGTGCGGAGCCGGCCTCAACCAAAGGTGGAGTGGCCCCTCCCCTGCTCTCTGCTCTCCCTGAATCCCACCCGCCCAGACCCCAGGTGCCCTCTCTCCCTCCATCACTTGCCGGGAAGAATATGATAAAGGAGTTCTCAATGAGAAGCCTAAACACTAATTAGACCAGGGTTTCTCCTCCCAGGAGATTGTTTGCTTTTTTTTTTCCCCTCCCCACGCAAGTTTTCGGGAGCAGCACAGAGAGACACAGGGTCCATGCGGGCACCCTAGTCTGGCTGGTGGGGTGTGTTGGGGGCACTGGAGGCCCTGAGGGCCCCGACGCTTTCCAAGTGCGCACCATGGCGAGTTCCACCCACTACTGCGGACTGCGGCGCAGGCGGGTTGGGGCGGGGGGTCTTCCATCCTGAGTCTGCGCATTACGCCAACCCCCACCTGTGGCATTCGCATCCCTAGAGGGGCCTCGGGGATTCTAGTTGGTTCTGGGAGAACGTCAGAGACTCCTCCATTAATTCAAGGTGCGCAACACCCTCTAGGGTCCTGGCGCCCCACTGCGCGCAGAGCCAGCCTCAGACCACCCCCCACCCCCGGCCCCGGCGGGGCTACTCCGGGCAAAACCCGGCTCCCACCCCCGAACCCAGCCTGGGGTCTAGGGTGGAGACCCCACGTCGGCTGACGGTCCGCTGCCTGCCGGCCCCAGCAAGGCCGAGGGCGGCGGGAACCTGAGTCGGGACGCGGTGGGTGGAGAGCCGGGATCCCCACGGGAGGAGCCCGCACCCTCGGATCCCGCGTCGGCCGCTGCCGACGACCCCGGCCGGTCCCGGCAGCTCGCCCACCCCGCCCCGGGTCCCGCACCCCGCCACCACCCGCCACCCGCCGCGGACTCACCGGGCGCCGGAGATCGGGGTCTCCAGTGTCGCCGCAGCCAGATCTGCAGGAACCGCAGCGGGAGGGGGAGCGAGGGGCGGAGCCTGTGTGCGCGTGACCTCGGGCCGAGGCGGGCAGGGGCGGGGTCTGGCGGGCATGTGACCGCGGGGCGGGGTCCGGTGGGGAGCTGTCGCCATGCGCTTCCCGGGGCCGGCCTGCTGGACGCTGCTGCTGGTTGTGGGGTTCTGCCGCGCGCACCGGGTGCGCCCCCGGAACGTGCTGCTGATCCTCGGTGAGTGCGCCCTTGTCGACCCGCCGACACCCCGAGCGCCGCCCTCCACGGCCGCCTGTTGTCGCGCCTAGAAGCGGCCACTCGCCCGTCCCTACCCACGGTCGATGCTGACCCCAGCGTGCCCTGCAGCTTCCATTGCCATCCCTTCCCCTCTCTGCTGTCCCCAGGCTCTTCGTGGTCGGCTCCTCGGAAAGGGAAGCAGGGGCGCCCTCCCGCACGGCGGAGTCGGCTGGGATTCAGACCCCAGATTCAGCACCTGACTCCTGTGCCCGGCTCTGACCCTGCGTCCCCACCCGTGCCCAGAGCAGCCAGGGATAACCCTGCGGGCCCCCAGCTCGGAAGCTGGGCGGCTTTCCAGAATCCGGGGGTCCACAAATCCCAGACGGGGATGCCAGAAGAAGGGCTGGTGCCCAAGTCCCCAGAGATGCGGCTGGGGTCCCCTGGGGCTCTCAGCTCCTCCTCCGCAGTTTTCCAGATCCCAGAGCGCTGTGGCTCAGCACTTCTGGCTGACGGGTGCAGCCCCCACCCGCCCTGTCCCCATACCCCATCCCCTCCCAGAAACCCCAAGTTCCTCCAGCTCCCTGCTCTTCAAAAGATTTCTGCAGACTTCCGGCTTGGGTGACCAGGGCCGGGCTGTCACAAGGCAACCTGATTCTTTCCTCTTTTGAGGTCTGGCCCTCTGCCAGGTTTGCTCATTCTGATTAACTTTGTGGTCTTAGGCCAGGCCCTTCAGCTAATCATAACATAAACAGCTCTCCACTAAGGGGTTTCTGTCAACTACCCCCTCCCAGGGACACAGGTGGAATCTGCACGTGGATTGACATCCTCATGTGGTGTCTGCAGAGCCCAGGGCTGTCCAACCCTGCCTGCCTGCTAATGTGCCCAACTGGTGTCGTGCCTGCTGGGTACCACACAGGCCTGCTAACGTGCTCGCCCGGGCTTCATACGTGCCTGGTTGTCTTCCCGCTCAGTATCAGGCCTGCCTGGGTACCACGCCCCCTGGCCCAAGCCACCAGGCAAGACCCAGGTCTTCCTCACTGCCACAGCTGCTCCTCCTGAGCCCCGCCTACCATATCCTCTGTGTCTCCCGCCTTCCCCAGCGGATGATGGAGGCTTTGAGAGTGGCGCCTACAACAACAGTGCCATCAGTACCCCTCACTTGGACGCCTTGGCCCGCCGCAGCCTGGTCTTCCGCAATGCCTTCACCTCGGTCAGCAGCTGCTCTCCCAGCCGCGCCAGCCTCCTCACCGGCCTGCCCCAGGTGAGGGCGGCAGGGACGCAGGAGGAGGGCATGGGAAAGGGAGAGCCCCCAAGGCCTCTGCTGCAGGGAGCCCCTCCCTGGTCTCCCCTGGGGATGTGTCCGCCTTCCCTCCCTGGCCCCAGCCAAGTGGTCTGAGTGCGGCTGGGGGATCTGGCTACCCACCCATGAACCCTGCTGCACCACTGTGTGACCGCGAGGAAATCACTGGCCTCTTTGCACCTGGGTGTTCTCACCTGTAAAATGGGGTCATAATCATGCCTCACCCACAGGATTATTATGGGATTGGCCGAGTTAATCCTTTATGCATAAAGCATGTAGCAAGGTGCCTGGCACACACTTGCCCAGTGTTAACTCCTATTATGATATTGTTCCAGGAGCTCGGGCGACAATAAGAGCTGTCACTTAAGGCACTTACTCTATTTTTATTGTAAGATGTATGTAATGTAAAATTTACCATTTTTATCATTTTTAAGTGTACAGTTCAGTGGCATTAGGCACATTCACAATGTTGTGCAACCATGATCACCATCCGTCTCCAGAACTCTTTCATCTTCCCAAACTGAATCTCTGCCCCCATTCCACACTGACTTCCCATCCCCTCCCCCAGCCCCTGACAACCACCATCCTACTTTCTGTCCCTGTGGATTTGGCTGCTTTGGGTACCTCACATCACTGGAATCACACAGTGTTTGTCCTTTTGTGACTGGTTGACTTCACTGAGCGTAATGTCCCCAAGGTTCCTCCACGTTGTAGCAAGTGTCAGAACGTCCTTCCTTTTTAAGGCTGACTGCTGCTCCATTGTGTGGCTGTAGCATGTTACATTTATCCGTTCCTCTGTCGACGGACGCTTGGGTTGCTTCTGCTTTTGCTGTTGTGAATAGTGCTGCTGTGAACCTGGGTGCACTTTGGGCACTTAAGATTGGGAAGTCACTTCATGACACTATCTCCTGGTGAGCAGGTGCTCTGTGCGTCCCCATCCGAGAGGCCGAGGCTGAGTGGAAGGCCTCCGTGGAGAGGGAGCCTGTGGCCCGCACGCAGACGCTCCCTGACAGGTCCATCAGGCAGCCGTGGACTGCGCTCCCTTCTGGGTGGTGGGCTGCAGGAATACGGAGGGGGCTTCTCCTTCTCTCCTTACTCCTTTCTAGTGTGGGTTTGTAACATGTGCCACGATTTCTTTTATGCTGTAAGAAAGCTAGTTAATTAGAAGCGGGCTGCTGTCATTTTCGGTCTACAATGTGTGCTCATAATAGAAAAGTTGAAAAGTACAGAGAAGTGGAAAGAAGAAAATAAGTTCCCCATAATTTTGGTGTGCGTCCTCCCAGTCCACTGTATTTCCTGCCGATGTCCCATGGGAGGCACTTGTGGGCCTGTCGGGCGCAGAGGGAGACGCGGAGAAAACCTCCCTGAGTGCTGACCACCTGAGGTCTAAATCGGGCCCAAGAAGGGCCAGTCGATGCGCAGAGGGGAGAGCAGGGGCAGGCAGGGCAGGTCCCGGCGGCTGGGCGGTGCCTGCCTCACAGCCTCTCTGCCTGCAGCATCAGAACGGAATGTACGGCCTGCACCAGGGTGTCCACCACTTCAACTCCTTCGACGGGGTGCAGAGCCTGCCGCTGCTGCTCCGCCAAGCTGGTGTTCGCACAGGTGAGGGGCTTCGTGCCACCGCGGGGACAGGACAGTAGCTTCCCTCCCTGCCCCAGAGGGGTGAGCCTCAGCCACCCTCAGCCCCGTGTCCTCTGCTCTGAGCACTTGTCCCCAAGGCCCTGGGCCATGGGTCCGTAAGAACAAAGGCTCAGGCTGCTCTCCCAG
Organism: Equus quagga; assembly: GCF_021613505.1. Lineage (NCBI taxonomy): Eukaryota > Metazoa > Chordata > Mammalia > Perissodactyla > Equidae > Equus > Equus quagga. The sequence goes on along the minus strand of NC_060277.1, from coordinate 113,760,542 downwards.
AGGCCACGGCAGAACGCAGGGCTTGGGGGGTGGAGAAGGGAGCCGGGTGTGGCGGGGGGACTGAAGGGGGTCTGGACAGGCCTGTCTCCCTGCCTCCAGGCATCATAGGGAAGAAGCACGTGGGGCCAGAGGCGGTGTACCCGTTTGACTTCGCGTACACAGAGGAGAACGGCTCCGTCCTGCAGGTGGGGCGGAACATCACCAGAATCAAGCTGCTGGTCCGGAAATTCCTGCAGACTCGGGATGACAGGTGCGCACAGGGCCCTGCCCCGGCCCTCCCCACACGGCCGGACCTCTGGGTGGTTCACATGTGGCGCACTTCCCAGAGTCTCTAGTTGGGATTCTTGGAGTCCCCGGCCGGTGGAGTGGGGGTGGGGGAGAAGGTTCCAGATACTCAAGTTAATCTGGTCAGAGGAAGAGGGTATATGGGGAAACTGAGGCGGTGGGGATTACGGGGAGATTTCAGTTCTAGGGCAGTAGGCAAAGCTGAGAGGGCTGTTCCTTCCTGAGGATTGGGGCTCCCCAGGTGGTGTGTCAACTGGCTGACCTTGACCTCAGCACTCAAGCCCCTTCCTCCCCGTGCAGGCCTTTCTTCCTCTATGTCGCCTTTCATGACCCCCACCGCTGCGGGCACTCCCAGCCCCAGTACGGGACCTTCTGTGAGAAGTTTGGCAATGGGGAGCGCGGCATGGGGCGGATCCCAGACTGGACCCCCCAGACCTATGACCCACAGGATGTGCTGGTAGGAGGACCCCTCCTGTGTTACCAAGATGCCCGCCCACCTTTGTTCCTCCCCCTTGTAAACTGGGTGTGCATCCCTGGCCTGAGATGTGGAACTTTAGTGTGTAAGAAGAGATCCTCTGACTCACTGGATCCACGCTGCATCTGTGGGGCTGACAGACAGAAACGTAAAGATGTGGAATGATGTATCCAGGAGCTTGGAGGTTCCGGGCCAATCCATTCACAGGAAGGACGAGGATTTCAGGCCCCAGGAGGGAGGCCGGCACCTCTGTCTCCTACCTTAGTTCAAGGGCAACCACCCATCCTCCAACCTATCTGCTCTAACCTTGACTTCCCCCCAACGTGCCCCCCCCAGGTGCCTTACTTTGTCCCTGACACCCCAGCAGCCCGAGCTGATCTGGCCGCTCAGTACACCACCATTGGCCGGATGGACCAAGGTGGGTTCAGGAGCTGGGACGTGGGGTATGCCATGGGTTGGGCCCCCATCCTGGGCCAGAAGTCTGAAGTCAGTGTCGGCAGGGCTGTGTTTCCTCTGGAGCATCTAGGGGAGGGTCCTTCCCGCCTTTTCCAGCTTCTGGTGGCCCCAGCATTCCTTGGCTCATGGCTGCATCACTCCAGTCTCTGCTTCCACCATCACATGGTCTGCTTCTGTGTCTGTGCCTCTCCTCTTATAAGGATGCTAGTCGTTGAGTTTAGGGACCCCCTGGGTGCTTCAGGATGATGTCGTCTTGGGATCCTCGACGGTTACATTTGCAAAGACCCTCTACCCGGGGTGACATGGGATGGCCGGCGTCCCTGGCAGGGAGGGCTCAGGCAGAGGCCACGGAAGGCCGCTCCAGGACTTGGTCCTGGGTAGAGTGTTGGGGCAGAGCCCTGGGCTGGGGGGAAGGATGGTCGAGGTGAGTTAAGAAATGACCGTGCAGGATCCAGGGGCTGGGCAGAGAAGTGCATGAGTGCATGCACTTTCCCACGCCTCCACGTCTGCGTGTGGCTGAGCTCTGCCGCCCCCTCTGCACCCCATAGGGATTGGACTCGTGCTCCAGGAGCTGCGTGGAGCAGGTGTCCTGAATGACACCCTGGTGATCTTCACGTCCGACAACGGGGTCCCGTTCCCCAGTGGCAGGACCAACCTGTACTGGCCGGGCACAGCTGAACCCTTGCTGGTGTCGTCCCCAGAGCACCCGAAACGCTGGGGCCAGGTCAGCGAGGCCTACGTGAGCCTCCTAGGTATGGCTCTGCGTCTCGTGCAGGAAGGGCGGTGGGCGGAAGCGAGGGCTTAGTGGAACCAGCAGGTCCAGATGTTGCAGTGCACACACTACTTTATGTAGTTCCCAACCCCCTGGGAGAGGAAGGGATGGCCGTCCCCTTCTACAGTGCAAAAGTGATCCTCAGAGAGATGAAGTCAGTCACACAGCTTCTCAGTACCAAGCTAGGATTCTAGCCTGGATCTTGACACCTTCAAGATCATTGCTTTTTCCCCTGGCCCACTGGTGAGCGTCAGAATCACTTGGAGCACTTAATCTCCCAGCTGCAGGCCCCACCCCCAGAGTGTCTGATTCAGTAGCTCTGGGGTGGGCCCGAGAAGCTGCCCTTCTGACAAGTTCCCAGGTGACACTGATGTTGTGGCCCCCGGAGACCCCACTTTGAGGGGTCAGGGCAGCAGCACCCACAAGTCAGGGAGCGCTGTGGCCCAAGCACAGAACAGGAACAGGTGAGCCACTACTTGGGGGCTTTCTCCCTGGTCCAGAGGATTTTAGAAGGATCCTGAATATCACTGGGTTGGGCCTCTTGTACCGTTAAAGGCATCACAGCCCAGAAGGATGGCGCAGCAGTGACCGGTGTTGGGTCCGTAGCAGCTCCTCCCTGGTGGTGATTTGATGCACCAGGCGGCCCACCAGCTTTCCAGAGTGGCTTAGATTCAGCCCTTCCATGGCGGGGGCTCTCGTGCCCTCAAGGGCCCCCCCATCCACGCTAAGATGCTCCCTCCTTTCCAGATCTCACGCCCACCATCTTGGATTGGTTCTCTATCCCCTACCCCCACTATGCCATCTTTGGCTCGAAGACCATCCAGCTCACTGGCCGGTCCCTCCTGCCGGCGCTGGAGGCGGAGCCCCTCTGGACCACCGTCTTTGGCAGCCAGAGCCACCACGAGGTCACCATGTCCTACCCCATGCGCTCTGTGCACCACGAGAGCTTCCGCTTGGTGCACAACCTCAACTTTAAGATGCCCTTTCCCATTGACCAGGACTTTTACGTCTCACCGACCTTTCAGGACCTCCTGAATCGCACCATGGCAGGCCAGCCCACAGGCTGGTACAAGGACCTCCATCACTACTACTACCGGGAACGCTGGGAGCTCTATGACAAGAGCCGGGACCCCCATGAGACCCAGAACCTGGCCGCAGACCCACGCTATGCCCAGGTTCTGGAACTGCTTCAGACCCAACTGGCCAAGTGGCAGTGGGAGACCCACGACCCCTGGGTGTGTGCTCCTGATGGTGTCCTGGAAGAGAAGCTGTCCCCCCAGTGCTGGCCTCTCCACAATGAGCTGTGAGAGCTCCTAGGGGCAGCAGCCCCTCCCTTCCCACACCTGGTCCCTGAGCCCCAGCCTTTTCAGCTGATGTGGAGGGGAGGGGTCAGCCTTGGGGGGCAGAGACCACAGCCCTTCCCTCTGCATCCCATCCAAGGAGGGCTCTCCTTGATGCTGGCGTCACTCCCGCCTCCACTTGGATGGGAGAGCAGGGCATGTGCCCCGGCCCCCTCCCTCCCCCATGGTAGGGGTCACCACTGACCTTGTGTCTGAACCATGTCCTAGCACAGGAGTTCCAGGGGGTCCCTGGGACTGGGTGAGATCCCCAGCCCATGACAGGTTAGGCTGGCCTGGGCAAGGGGGTCTTGTTTTCTGGGTTGGTGTGGGGACCTGAGATCGAAGGAGCTGGGCCCTGCGCCTTGAGACCCTCTTCATTGTTTGGAGCCCACAGATGTTCCTGTGCCGTTCCCCTGGCTTCTGTGTGCCACGGCAGGGAGGGTGGATTCAAACCGCACTCTACGCAGGAACACAGTGTCTGGCTGTTATTGCCCTCTGGTCTGGAGGAAACTCTTGAACCACCCTGGGCCCTGTTTGGCTTCCTTTGCTTTGCCCCAGGGTCAAGTTCCTGACCCCCACACTGGGTTTCCACTAGGCCACTGATTGGCGGCAGGCTCCGAGTGACGAGTTTCATCCTGTGGTCTGTATGGGCAAAGCTCGTCTTTCCTTTTGAACGTCCAAGGGTGAAGCCGCCCCATCCTCTGGCTTGGGTTAATTCTGTTTGGATGAACACCAACGTCTGTGGCACAGATGTTGCTTGTGGAATATCCAGACCTGCCTGCCTCCATCCACCATGGGAGCAGAAGCTCTGCCTGGGAAACCCAGAAAGAGGGGCTTTCTCCCTCACATGGGTGGGCTCCCGTTGCCCTTCTCTCCCCCATCAACTCCATCCTGGGGAGAGAGCCACCGGCCAGAGCAGTGTAAAAGCTTTTTATTTTAGTAAAATATACAGAAGCTTATTTTCTGAACTTGTTTATGACAATACCAACCTGAATTCTAGAGCAGCTTCCTGGGGCACTCACGTTTGGGGCACTGCTGCCCAATGACATTCCGTCTATGATGGTGGGAGGCAAAGCCAGGCTTGGGGGGCCCTTGAGGTCCCCGCCCAAGCCATGCCTGACTGTCTGCCCAGCCCTGGAGGTGGCCCGAGAAAGGGTCAGGCTGGGGCTGGTTAGACCGGCCAGTGCTTGTGCAGTGGTGTTGTGTGTGGCTTCTCCAGGACACCCCCACAGTCTCCACAGCCAGGCATGGTGGCCGCCAGGCACAGGCCACTGAGAATAGTGTCCATCACTTGGGAACTGTGTTTACCGGTAAATGCACAGTCTCTATAAACTGGATTTACTGAGGCATCTCTCAGCCGTCAGACAAGGAGAGAAGTTCGCCAGAGTTACATTACAAGTGGGTTTGCACCTCTCTCTGGGTAGGGTGGGAGTGACCTTAGGGGACACCAGGGCTACCAGTCTGCCACCCCAGCGGGTTTGGAAGCAGGCTTTTGACACATTGAAGTGTCAAAGGCAAGTGCGGTGATTTGGATCAGACAGGCGGTTGCTAGAGACATCTGGGGCCCTGGCTCTGGGGAGGGCCCGGGAAACGCCCCTACTGCCAAAACCTTCTCAGGGTCTCCAGTTCAGATTGTGCCAAGTCCTGGTGAGGGGCAGAGATGATTTACAAAGAAAGTGAACAGCTGGTGTGAATGCCTGTGACCTGCACATGGTGAGGGGTCAAGGTTAGACCCCAATGAGAGAGGGGAGCCGATGCCCGGCAAGCTGGGCTTGTGTGGTAGGTACCCCCAAAGCACTGCCTGTGAGGCCCTGGGCTGAAAGGACAGGACTGCACTAACGGGGATGAGAAGGCCCCACAGCCCTGGGAAGGGACCTTGGGGGGCATCAGTGGGGGCTCTGTTCTGTCCACACTACTTTCTTCTGCTCGTCCGCGATGGCCAAGCGGACACAGCCGAGCAGGGCGTCCAGGTCGCTCCAGCCGTCGGGGACCAGGCTGCTGTACAGGCAGGGCACTTTGTCCAGCTCACCCTCCTCCCGCCTGCCAGCCTCCAGGAGCTGCTCCTCCGAGGTGCCAAGCCGCTGCAGGGCCTTCCTGCACAGGCCAGAAACGGTGGGGTGTGCTCAGGGAGGGCAGCAGCCGGCTGCCCCGTGCAGACCCCAGGGAGCTGACCACCGGCTCGGAGCCCAGGCTGGACATACAGATGTTGCAGCAGCTGCCCAAGTGCCCCTAGATGCAGGGGGCCCCCGTTCACAGGGACCGATTGCCTTGTAAAGAAAATGTGACTCAGGCCCCAGATGACGTTGCACCCATGCAGGGCGGGGGTCTAGTTATAACCTCAGTTCTCAAGTTAAAAGGGGCAGCAGGACATGTGGGTCTGGCCCCAGCGTGTCATAGCCCTCAGCATCTGTCCTCCCCTCGCAGGGATGGCTGTTAACTGTGTACCCTGGGAAAGGTGTGGCCTTAGTCGAGTTAAGGCAGGTTCCAGGTTCTCACCTTGCTGTCCTCTGGGCTGCTCCCCAGGGGAGAGCGGCGGGACCTTTGTCCCTGAAGTTGTGGGTGAGCTGCCCTGTGACACTTCTGGGGGCTAGCACAGGTGCATTCCTGGAAACCTCATCGTGCGCTCCAGAGGCGCATGCTGTGGGCTCTGTGGGGAGCTCCGGGGCCGGTTCAAACCCCACCACCAGCCCCCAGTGCACACCTACTTGAGTTTCTTTGCCACCTTCTCGTTGACAGAGACGTGGAGGATGATGGGGAAGATGTCCATCCTGTGTAGGGCATGGACACTGTCCAGCCGGACGTCCAGGAGGGCGTGGGTGTTCTGGGGGGAGGGGAGGGAGAAGTGAGGCGAGATCTTGGGCCTGGGGGGAGTGAAGGGGGCCCTGGCCTGCCCCGGGGCGATGCTGAGAAGGGGGCCAGGTAGCACTGTAGTTTGTAAAGGAGATGGAAGAGGATTTGGGAATGCTCCTGTGTATACAAGGGTGCATGCTGTGCAATTTTTTTTTTTTTAAGATTTTTATTTTTCCTTTTTCTCCCCAAAGCGCTCTGGTACATAGTTGTGTATTTTTAGTTGTAGGTCCTTCTAGTTGTGGCATGTGGGATGCCACCTCAGCATGGCCTGATGAGTGGTACCATGTCCACAGCCAGGATCCAAACCGGTGAAACCCTGGGCTGCCAAAGTGGAGCGAGCAAACTCAACCACTCGGCCATGGGGCGGGCCCCTGTGCAATTCTAAGTTTCCATTCATTTGAGTTTTCACCTGGGAAATCTAGAAACTACAGGTTTTTGGGAGTGAGGGAGACTTGGCATGGAGCTCAAACACTAGGAGTCGGACGGCTCCACCAACCTCCCTGGGGATGGGGGTTGGGGTTGGGGGCATCCTGCTCCAGCTCACAACTGAGCCTGGCTGCCTTGTATCAGTACGAAGCTTGACAGTTCACAGCGAGCATCTTTTCATAGATTTGTCTGAGCCTTAGAACATGGAGTGTGATCTCCATTTATTTATTCAGTTAACAAGTATTTATGAAACGTCTCCCGCGTTGAGGAAACAGGCTCAAGGAAGTTGAAAGACTCACCCAAGGTCACGTGGCTCCCACGTGGCAGAAACGGGGTTTGGGGTTTCCGTGTTACTCCTGCTGAACCCCAAGCCAGAGACAGGCTGAGCACAGACCTGGGGTGTCCAGGGGGCCCCGGAGCTTGGTGACAAGTGTCCCTCAGATCTCATGGGCAGTCCTCCCTGCCTTATCCCACCGCCTCTGGAGCTGGAGTTCCCAAATCCCAGAGCAACCCCAGGTCTGCCCCTTACCTTTTCCATGAGGGACTCGACCACTCGGCGGGTCACCCAGCAGCGGCCACCGGATGCCTCCTTCTCCTGGATGATGTCCCCTCTCTGGCTGGAGGCATCGTACTCCTCCTGGCTCAAGTACTCTGAAGGTGACAGTGGACGGGGGTCACACACCGGCTGTGTGGGGTCCTGAGGGAGCCCCATGCTGAACACCCTGCCCCCGGGGACCCCGCCAGCTCTGGGAGAAGCCCTTCCTAGAGTGTCCTCTTCACACCCCGGACCCTGCTCTTCACAGTCAGAGGGGTCTGCGCCCTGCACATTCAGCCTAAATCATCAGACACAGTAGATGCTCCAGCAGTGGCGGATGTGGGGGATGGAAGGAAGGAGGAGGGAGAGCGACAGAGGGAGAAAGGAAGGAAGGACGGACGGATGGACAGACAGATATAAACAAACCCATCTCCCATTGCTTCTGCAAGCTCCAAACTTACATATCCAACTTCTTCCATCTAGAAACCCCTTAGATTTCTTAAATCAGTGGTTCTCAACCAGGTCAATTTTGCCCCCAAGGGACACGTGGCAATGTCTGGAGACATTTTTGGATGTCACACCTCGGGGGAGGGGGTGTGCTACTGGCATCTAGTGGGTTGAGGCCAGGGATGTTGCTCAACATCCTGCAATGCACAGGACAGCCCCCCACAACAGAGACTGGTCCAGCCCTAAACGTCAGAGTGCCAGGATAGAGAACCTGCGCCCTCAAGAAGCCTGTTAAAACACACCCCCCTCTTTTGCCTTTCTTCTGGAATAGCTTTTCTTGGTTCCCACCACTGAGTGTCCCAAGTCAGAACCATGGTGCCGTCCTCCTGGCTTCCTTCATCCCTCACCCGCATTGCGGGCTTCCAGCTCGCAGGCAGCTCCTGGGTCTGCCCTCTCCTCCCCATGGGTGTATTGCCTGCACCACCCCTGGCCTGAGGGTCCCCAATCTTTAGCTCGTCTCCCAGCCCCCAGCCACACCCTTCTCCAGTCCATCTTCGATTCTGCTTTCAAAACAGGCATTCAGAGATCAGGCCTGATCAAGTCTTCTTGCTTCAGAACCTTCACTGACTCCCCCACCTGTTACATAAACCCCTTGTCCCTGCTCACCAGCCTCGCCCCAGCCGTGGTCCAGGCCCACCGTGCTCTCTGTGCCTTTGCACATGCTGCTCCCTCAGCCTGCCTGCCCATCAGATGATCGCAGCTCGTGGCTCCGACGCTCCATCTCTGGGCCACTGCTGGAGTGTGCACCCGTCAGGGGGCCACATCTGCAGGTGTCTGTCTCTAAAGGGCCCCTGAGGGCCTCTTGGACCCTGTACCTCCAGCTCCTGTATGGAGCCTGGCACACAGCAGGTGCTCACTAGAGGAGGCTTGTGGACTGGACTTGCTCCCCCTGTCCCCTCTGTGAGTTCCAGGAGGGTAGGACAAGGCCCTATTCATCCTTGAGTCTTAACCTAACATCTCCACAGCAGCCATCCACTGGTGACGCGGATGAATGGCAGCACCAACACGGGCCTCTCTCCTGCCCTCCAGCCAGTGGAACCACCTTTGCTGCTGCACAAACACACGCTGGCTCTGTCCACTGCGGCCCAGGATTCCTGCTGGCTGCGTGTCTCTGTGACTCTGCTGGTGGCTTTTGGCAGGTAGATGGAACCCTTTGGTTGCATTACCCTGGTTAAGGACAAGCCTGTTTGCCAGCAGTAACTGCACTGGGTTCAATAGTGTCCTCCCCAAATTCATGTCCACCTGGAACCTCAGAATGTGACCTCATTTGGAAATAGGGTCCCTGTAGATGTGGGAGTTTAGGATGAGGTCACAGTGGAGTAGGGTGGCCCTAATCCAATGACTGGTTTCCTATCGGAAGGTCATGTGAAGACAGAGACACACAGAAGGAGAAGGGCTTGTGACGAGCGGGCAGAGACAGGACCGAAGCAACCACAGCCCAGGAACACCCAGGATTGCCGGAGCAGCCAACAGCCAGAGGAGGCAGGACGGATTCTGCCCCAGAGCCTCTGCGGTGAGTGCAGCCCACGGAGACACCCTGCGTCGGACTGGCCTCCAGAACTGTGGTTTCCTGCTGCCCGCTTGGCAGTAATTCATCACAGCAGCCCCAGGACACTCACACCTTCACACCCCTCTCCCGCAATCAGATAAGGCGTTCTGCCAAGGCCGCCCCCGCCCCCCCCCAACAGACAGGTGGGGCCCCAGGTGAGAGCCTACCTGCCAGGCATTTCCTAAACCCTTGGAGGAGGCACAGCTTCTCACTCAGGATCCTCCCGACCACCCTGGGCACGAAGAGCACGGGCCGCGGCCGGCCAGGCCTGTGGGGGTGCACCAGGCTGTAGGGCACCAGGGTGAAGCAGCTCTCTGCCCAGAAGCGCACGCTGGAGGGGTCTGTGGGGGAGAGGGGCCTGAGCAGATCAGGCTCCAGGCGGCAGCGGCCCCCGCCCGTCCGCAGTCCTGGGCTGTTCCCCAGGTGTCCCCCAGGAGACTCCGCGCCACCCCGGCACCTACAGTATATGAGCACACGCTCGGCTCCAACAGCGGGGACCACGCGTCCCACAACCCCCGGGGGGCGGTGCCTGTGTGCCCCACAATGGGACAGCTCTGCCGCGCTGCAGGCTCAGTTCGCAGGATGCCGTTTAGCCCCATCTTCCTCGTTTGGCCCACGGGAAGGATGGAGAAAAACGGTTTTCTTCCTTGCCAATCATCTGCAAGGCTCGTCTCTTCTCCCTCAGCCCCGGCCTCTCAGGGCACACGGCCCCCAGTCCCTCCCTCCTGCCCGGGTCTCTCATGCCCCTCCCTCATCCTTCAGGTCGAGCTTCTCTTCTCAACAGCCATCTTATATTATGCACTTAAAAAACCTTTTAAGAAGAAGAAGAGAATAAACCCAGAACAATTTACCTTACTCTCAATTCACTTCTGCTCGCCTTCATTGCGCGGTTTTCCCTGTTCAGGGGCCTGCGCCGTGCTGCCCTGTCTCTCACGACCTCGTGCCCTCACCAGTAGCTGCCTGAGGGGCCAGCTAGTTTGTATGACGTGGGGCGTCTGCACAGTTTCAAGTGTTTTCTCTTCTGAAAGGACTGCTGTCAATCTAATCGTGCCAGTGGCTTTGGACCACTTTTAGGGGCAGATCACAGAAGCAGGACCGTCGGTTTAAAGGACATTAAAGATGCGCAGCTCCATTGCTCTCCAGAAAGGCGCGTAGGCCTCGGTTATGATTCTTAAGACACGGATTCTGGCCTAAAGGAGTGGTGGCATCACCCTGACCGAGCGGACCAACCAGCAGCAGCTCCCAAGGATCCTCGCCCGTGTGGAGCCAGCGGCCCCTCCACCAGCTGCACCCGCCTCACCTTCCGCCCTGCTGGGGTCTGGCTGGGCCCAGTCGAACGACGAGCACAGAGGGCTGGCCTTGGTTCTGTCCACACTGACGATGCGGACCAACTTCTGGGGTCCCCCGGAAGACGGCTAGAGGGAGGAGTCATCGTCACACGGGCCTGGGGGCAGGCACCTACCCCACCAGCAATTCCAGGCTGGCCCCTGGACCTTCAGGCTGTGCCCACTGAACAGCCAGGAGGCCCAGTGCCAGGGGGTGGGAGGCGAAGGGAGGCAGGAGAGGGTCCTGAGGCAGACAGAGCCCCCGAGCAGGGCGCCCTACCAGCCAGGCGTCCACAGTGAGGGCGGGCTACATATGGCAGGAAGGAAGAGTAGGGGCCCTGAGCCTAGCTCTGCCAAGACCGGGGGGGGCTCCCCAGCACCTTGCTCAGGGACGGCGGAGTGTTCTGTGGCAGCGAGCACAAAGGTGCCTGGCCTCAGAGGGAACAAGGATGGGGGGCAGACGGACAGGCAAAAAGGTTGAACTGGGAGCCTGACGGAGAGAGCGTACGTGACGTGCCTGCACCTAGAAGAGCTTGCAGGCTGGTGCAGTGTGCAGACCCAGGTGAAGGTTTGGACGGCCCACAGGGGAGAGAGCCTTCACGTCACCCCCTCACATCAGCAGCCTCCACCCTCAACACAGACCCCCGAGCTAGTCCCCGTCCCGCTTCCAGCCCACCCCAGGTGGGGCCAGGACCCCCAGGGCGGACAAGAGGTTCATTAGGCTCTCCTCGCAGATGTTGTGAGCCGGGGAGGAAGAAGGCCAGGGGAGAGAGGTGGAGCCCACCCAAGGGGACCCTGCCTCCAGGATTGGGGCTGCCCGGGCCAGCCCGCTGTCTTACCTTGCGGGGGACAGTGCTCTGCTGAGCCATGTCCTGGAGGAGGGCGATGAGCAGCTTCTGAGCCCTGCACAGAGGAGGACAGCCCCCACCCAGCTGCAAGGAGAGCTGGAAGGAGAAGTGGGCCCCTGCCCAGCGTTCCAGAACACCCCAGCTGCCCCAGGCCGCGGTCGTCCACCCGGGCGGCCCCTGCAGTCCCCTGGGGCTTTTAACTGTGAAGCCTCAGCCCACCCTGAAGATGCCAACTGAATTGCTCTGCGATGGGACCCAGGTGACTCAGTGTGAGCCTGGGTTGAGGCCACCGCTCCAGAACCTCGCTCCTCCCAGTGCGGCCTGTGGCCTTCAGCCTGGCATCACTGAGAGAGCATGCTGGGAATGCAGCATCTCAGGCCTCTCCCTGCACCGGCTGAGTCTGACCTCAGGCAACTCGGATTTGCAAAGAGGCTTGAGAGCTATGGACGAGGCCGCCTGCTGTGTGCACTGTGGTTGGTCTAGAACACGGTTCTCAGCAGGGAGAGTGTCCAGGGAGAGTCACCACTGTTCCAGTTGTCCCAGGACTGAGGGTTTCCCAGGACCCAGGACTTTCTGTGCTATAACCAAGACAGTCCTGGACAAACCAGGATGACTGGTCACCCTATCCCCAGGGGACACTGGCAGTATCTGGAGACATTTTTGGTTGTCACAACTAGGGGGCAGGGAGACTACTGGCATCTAGTGGACGGGGGCTCCACATTCTACAGTGCCCAGCAAGGCCCCCGTGACAAAGAGTGAGCCAGCCCAAAGGTCAGCAGTGCTGAGGTTGGGAAACTCTGGTCCCAAATGCTCCTGAATGCTCCCGGACTGAAGTCCATCCCTTTTCACAAAAAAACTCCGTCCAAGCAGTGAACGTGGTGGGTAGCATGTTGGGGATTCCCCCTCTTTGGGGCATCTCATCACTCCCACCCTCTAATCCTAGGCAGCGGAGAGAAGCTTCTGGAAGACCATTCTTGCTCCCAGCAGGAGGGGGTGCCCCACCCTAAGCAAAGCAGGTGATGTCCCCCCGGGCAGCTCCCTGGCCCTCTTTGGAGCGGTGTCGGGGTCCAAGGCAGCAGCTCACCGTGAATAGTTGGGGATTGTGCCGTGCTCGGTGCCCTGTGTGCTGTATGGGCCAACACGGTGGGCGTGCCAGCAGCTGCGGCCCTGGAACCAGGTGTCAGTGACGTGCAGGATGTCATTGCAACGCACCTGCAGCTCCCCCTCCGCCCGTCCCTCCATGGCCAGGTTGACTCGGATGTAGAAGGAGTCCCCTGAGGTAGCCACTTTGGCCTCTAGGTCTTGGACCAATTTCTTATAACCTGATCAAGGAGAACATGAAGACAGATAAACCCAGGGCTGTGATCCCACACAAGGAAGGTTCTAGAATATGAAAGTAGGAAAGAAAGAAGGAACCCCCTCCCCCCCCCCCCCAAAGTCTGAGGAGCCATCCTGGTGCCGGAGTCAGTGGGTGAGAGGTCCCCAGCTGCCTCGGGGGCCTCCACACACTCGGGGCGCAGCCTGGCTGTCTGGGCTGGGCTGGGCTGTGAGGACTGGCTTTGGCACAGCCAAGGGTTCAGGGAGAGACGGGACTGGGTGGTGAGCAAGTCTCGAGAGGTAGCCTCATGGGAGGAGAGGCCGGGGCCAGTGTGTACCCTCGGTGTTGACCTTCACAGACAGGCAGCAGAAGCCATTCACCCTCCGGAGAAGTCCAACCGCCTGCTCCAGGGTCATGCCCTCCAGGACGGCCTTGAAGGAGGGCTCCGTTGCTTCATAATCCACCTGAGGGCAAATCGAAAGGGTCTGCCTCATTTGACCATGATGCTGCCGCCATAGTCTGAGTACAGACGTGTACCCCTACAGTAGGACCCACTCGCCCTTCCCAGCCACTCACACGAACCCATCAGAACCTTTGTCATGGGCCTTGTATTGGACATCTTGATGCAGAGCCTCCAAGCTACACACATTCCTGCCCCGAGAGTCAACTACCAGCCCTTCCCCAATATGCTACGCACCAAGATCTCCGCTGAGAGCGGAGCTTCTGCTCTCCAAAATGGACCTCCATTCTAGAGCATTCTGGATCCGGGTTTCTCAGCTTGGGACTATTGACATTTGGGGCTGGATCATTCTGTGCTGTGGGGGCATCCTGGGCACTGCAGGATGGTTGGCGGCATCCCCAGCCTCCACCCACTGAAAGCCATGGCAACCCCCCGCCACCCCTTCCCCAGCAGTGAAGGCCCACGCCACAGGGCTCTCACTGTCCATGCCGTTCATCCCCTGGGCTGCTTTTAGTTTAGGAGAGTACACATTTTTATAAGGAGGAAAAGAATAAGGCATGTTTTTAACACAGTTAGAACTGAATTGGCCCCATTCGGAGATCGGGACTGTCTCCCCAACATCATAAAGGAGCTCGGTTGCTTTAACCACGATGTACGCTGATGGTTGAGAATCTCAAGAGGACCGTCAGAAATGTAATGACAGGCTTTTGTCTCGTGTGGAGTGGAGAACACAGGGCAACACTTACATCAGGAGCTTGAGGCGTGGTCATTCAAGATACAAGAATGAGGCTTAGCTCGAGCACGGCCCGTCCCCGGGGAGAGGCCAGTGGGGTTCTCGGGGTTCCTGCCCGTGGGGCACAGCCCCTCCTTCCTCTGCTCAGAGCTCACCGTCACCCCCTACTTCCACCTCATCCCCAGTCTCCTCCTGGGGGAACGGGGCAAACCTCAGGAATGGGGTGACGCCTATTTTGTGAATTTCCTGCTATTTTTTAAAAGCTTGAAGTTTAACAATTCTGCTTTTAGGCCATATCAAAGTCACATCCTTGCCCATGTATTCACGTAATGATAATTGGTTAAGTTGTACATTTTGTTTTCTGCAGTTTAATGAACATTTTATGATAAAAAAGTTTTGAAATATGGCCAAAGTGATTAATATGGTATATTTCATGTTATGCATATTTTAATGCACATACACAGAGTGACAATAAGATCATTACGGAAAAAAAAGAGCCCCACAGTACAACAGCCCTGTGGCCTTATCAAAGGATCCCTGGGTCGGACACAGGGATGGTTCAACATCCACAAATCAATCAACATGATACACCACATCAATAAAATGAGGAACAAAAACCACGTGATCATCTCAATAGATGCAGAGAAAGCATTCGACAAGATCCAACATCCATGTATGATAAAAACTCTCAATAAAATGGGTATAGAAGGAAAGTACCTCGACATAATAAAGGCCATATATGACAAACCACAGCCAACATCATACTCAATGGGGAAAAACTGAAAGCCATCCCTCTGAGAACAGGAACAAGACAAGCGTGTCCACTCTCACCACTCTTATTCAACATAGTACTGGAGGTTTTGGCCAGAGCAATTAGGCAGGAAAAAGAAATAAAAGGAATCCAAATAGGCAATGAAGAAGTGAAAGTCTCGCTGTTTGCAGACAACATGATCTTACAGATAGAAAACCCTAAAAAAATCCATCAGAAAGCTGCTATAAGTAATCAACAATTATAGCAAAGTTGCAGGGTACAAAATCAACATACATAAATCAGTAGCATTTCTATACTCTGATAATGAACTAACAGAAAGAGAACTCAAGAACACAATCCCATTCACAATCGCAACAAAAATAATAAAATATCTTGGAATAAATCTAACCAAGGAAGTGAAAGATCTATACAATGAAAACTACGAGACTTTCCTGAAAGAAATCTCTGACGACATGAAAAGATGGAAGGACATTCCACGCACATGGACTGGAAGGATAAACACAGTTAAAATGTCCATACTACCTAAAGCAATCTACAGATTGAATGCAATCCCAATCAGAATCCCAATGACATTCTTCACAGAAACAGAACAAAGAATCCTAAAACCATATGGGGAAACAAAAGACCCCGAATTGCTAAAGCAATCCTGAGATTTTAAAAAGAACAAAGCTGGAGGCATCACAATCCCAAAATATACTACAAAGCTGTTGTAATCAGGGGCCGGCCCCGTGGCCGAGTGGTTAAGTTCGCGCGCTCTGCTGCAGGCAGCCCAGTGTTTCGTCGGTTCGAGTCCTGGGCGCGGACATGGCACTGCTCATCAAGCCACGCTGAGGCGGCGTCCCACATGCCACAACTGGAGGGACCCACAATTAAGAATATATAACTATGTACCAGGGGGGCTTTGGGGAGAAAGAGGAAAAAAATAAAATCTTAAAAAAAAAATAAAAAAAGCTATTGCAATCAAAACAGCATGGTACTGGTACAAAAAGAGGCACACAGATCAATGGAACAGAATTGAAAGCCCAGAAATAAAACCACACATCTATGGACAGCTAATCTTCGACAAAGGTGCTGAGGGCCTACAATGGAGAAAAGAAAGTCTCTTCAACAAACAGTGCTGGGAAAACTGGACAGCCACATGGAAAAGAGTGAAAATCAACCATTCTTTTACGCCATTCACAAAAATAAACTCAAAATTGATCAAAGACTTAAAGGTAATATCTGAAACCATAAGGCTTCTAGCAGAAAACATAGCCAGTACACTCTTTGACATCAGTCTTAAAAGGATCTTTTCAGACACCATGTCTTCTCAGACAAGGGAAACAATAGAAAGAATAAACAAATGGGACTTCACCAGACTAAAGAGCTTCTACATGGCAAGGGAAAACAGGATTGAAACAAAAACACAACCCACCAATTGGGAAAAAATATTTTCAAATCACATATCTGACAAAGGGTTAATCTCCATAGTGTATAAAGAACTCTCAGAACTCAACAACAAAAAATCAAACAACCCGATCAAAAAATGGGCAGGGGACATGAACAGACATTTCTCCAAAGAAGATATATGGATGATCAATAGGCACATGAAAAAATGCTCACCATTACTGATCATCAGGGAAATGCAAATCAAAACTACACTAAGATATCAGCTTACACCCGTTAGAATGGCTAAAATAACCAAGACAAAAAATAACAAATGTTGGAGAGGATGTGGAGAAAAGGGCACCCTCATACACTGCTGGTGGGAATGCAAACTGGTGCAGCCACTATGGAACACAGTATGGAGATTTCTCAAAAAATTAAAAATAGAAATACCATATGACCCAGCCATCCCACTACTGGGTATTTATCCAAAGAACTTGAAATCAGCAATTCAAAGAGACCCAGGCACCCCTGTGTTCATTGCAGCATTATTTACAATAGCCAAGACGTGGAAGCAACCTAAGTGCCCATCGACTGATGACTGGATAAAGAAGATATGGTATATATACAATGGAATACTACTCAGCCAGAAAAAATCATCCCATTCTCAACAACATGGACAGACCTTAGGGTTTTATGTTAAGCGAAATAAGCCAGATAGAGAAAGACAAACTCTGTATGACTCCACTCATATGTGGTAGATAAACAAACTCATGGACAAAGAGAACAGATTAGTGGTTACCAGGGGGGAGAGGGGCGGGGGGGTGAGCACAAAGAGTGAAGTGGTGCGCCTATAATATGACTGACAAATAATAATGTACGACTGAAACTTCGCAAGGTTGTAAACTATCATAAGCTCAAAAAAGATTCCTGGGTCAAAACTGCTGTGTCCCAGAAGGCTTCACAAACGCTGTGTCATCTAGCCGCAAGTCAGCTCACCGGCTCACCTTGCAGAGTTCTAGAATGGCAGGATAGGAGCAGGGTGCGGGGTCTCAGTGAGGGTCAGTGCGACCCTCTCTTCTAAATGAGTGTGACACTTTGCTTCACGTCAGCCCAAGAAGGAGCGTGGGCTACTCCAAGAACACGTCGTTGTCAAGTCTGTCTGAGGCTGCTGAGATTACCTGCCCCGCCGCCGACCCCACACCCAAGGGGATCCTGGGGGACACCAGGGGCCAGCGCCACACTCACCATCACAATCTGGGTGCCTGGGCGCAAGGCCATCTCGTCTGCCGCTGAACCCGGGGTGACCCCGTGAATGAAGATGCCCGTGAAGTTCCCACCGATGATGCTGATCTGCTCCAGCAACGTGTCCCCCTGGAAGGCCAGCACTGTGACCTGGCTCAGGATCTTGCGGGCTGGCCTCCGCCGCACTGGGACGTTGCTGCAGGGAGGGAGGTGAGGGAGCTCATGTGCGGCCCAGAGGAGGAGGTCAGGCCAGGCCATCTCCCCATTGGCCACCCTCCAGCCCCATCATTCTGGAATTCTCCATCCCCTGCCGTGACTCCATCCCTGGAAAGGCTCCCACCTCCCAAGAGTGAGAGGACGCAGTCCTCACTCTGCATTGCCACCTGTTGGCCCTGATCCCCACCTGTCACTCACCTGGCTGAGACGTAGAGGCCCCCAGAGAATGGCTGCAGGCTGCTCTCGGACTCAGGAAGGTCTAGGAGGAATCGGAGGGCTGAGACACAGAGCCGGGCTGGCCCACGAGGTCACCACACTCCCAACAGAGCTCCTGCTCACCCAACAACCTTAGCGCCCCTCCCCCAGCCTCAGGCCCTGCTGCCCCGTCCGCCCTCTTCGCTGAGGCTGAGCTTCCTCTTCCTCCTCCCTTCCTCACTGCTCAGAGCCTCGACTCATCCTCCGCCACGTCGGAGAGCTGGCGGAGAGCTGCAGCTGCCAGGGTCTGACCCACATTGTGTCCTTTTGTGATATTTCAATGAGTTGCCAACATTTTACAACACAGGGAATCTAGAATCTGGACTTCTGGTGTCACTTGAGGAATCGAATCTGGTGTAACCTAGGCCCGCATTTCTGCATGGCGGCCATTGCCGCCGGCCACCTGCTGCCTCCTGCTCACCCCAGGCCATGCTGCTGCCCAGATGGCCACGGTGGGCCTCTGAGTTGCAGTCCACAGGGTCTCTCCAAGCTCTGGCACTTTAACATGCAACCTTTGCGACAGACCGCGCCCCACGCCCAGGCGGCAGCCTCCCTGGAGGTCCAGCGCTGCCCTTCTCACCTTGCAGACCGCCCATAAGAACCAGGAGCCGGTAGAGGGCTCACACTTGCCTGCTCCAGGCAGCCCGTGCCCAGCTCCCAGGCCAAAATCCATTCGTGCTCACATTCAAAGCCAAATGAAATTAATCATACACTCCTGATGTATTTGAGGTCAATTCCACTAAAAGCATATGAACCCGGGACATAACGCAGAGTCACCATGGAGGAAAAACAAAGAGCAAGAACCCTCCCCATTCGTGATCTCACAGCCAGGTGGGCTGTGCCTCGGTGGATCCCCTCAGATGATCACTGTTATACACAAAAACGCCGATGATTTTGCAAGAGATGCAGTTTCTAGTCATGAGACCCACAGAAAGCCCTGAGCCACCCGCCTACATGAGCCAGGGTGCAGAATAGCATGGGGTACATGCACCCCCTGGTGGCTGTGGGGTGAATTCCAGACAGGGTGCTAAGCACCTACTGTGTGCAAGGCCCAAGGCTGGGGGCAGATGTGCAGGGTGGCAAAGGTGAGGAGGCTGTCCAGGAGGGGCCCGTGCCTCAAGAAGGAGAGAGGCCCAGTTACAGCACACACTTGGGGAATCAGCCACAAGAGCAAAGAGAAGGTTGCAGGTGCCAACAACTTGGAGAAGAGATGCTCCCAGCAGGTGCCTCGGCCAGGAGCAATGAGGACTTAAGCCTCTTGCCTTCTGATGTCACTGGGAGGCCTAAGTGTCCATGGGTCCCAGCAAGGAGGGACAGAGAGAGAGAAAATGTATGTATGGAGCTGTCGGAATGTCTGTGCTGAGCTGGACAGGAGAAGAATGCAACTCCCTTAGCCTCTGGGTGAGAAACGGAAAGGATGCTTGGTGAACAGTGTGCATCTGGGCGCTGGCTTGAACTGACAGGCAGCCTGGGTTTTCTCAGAGGCCCAGGGCAGCACAGTGGTCAAGTTTGCTTCTCTCCGCCCGGCCCGTGGAGAGAGGCCAGGGGTCTCCCCTGCCTCCCTGAAGATCCTGTCCTCGTTTCCCCTCTCGGCTCTGCCGGCCCAGCCCAGGGCAAGTGGGTGGCTGCAGAGGCTCGGCGTGTGGAGTGCTCACCTGCCCTGTCTACAATCTCATAGTCCAGGTCTGTGTCGCCTGTCTTAGCTCCCAGGCGGCTGCCCTGATCTTCCTCCAGGGTTTCCCGGAAGTCACTGCAAAGCATAAGAAGCAGCTTAGTCTGTACCGCCTGCTCCCGGTCTCCGACGCAGAGCTCCCAGCGTCCACCCGGCCCTTGCTCTAGGCTGGTGTCCCCGGGGAGTGGCCAGGGGGCCCCTGTCACCAGTCCCTCTCTACCTGCAAGACCAGGGGTCTTCCCGGAAGTTGTCTGCAGCCCGCTTGTACAGGGACTGCTGGCTGGGAGGCAGCGGGCTGCTGGAGCGGAAGCTGTCCACCAGCTCACGGCTGGACGTGGCGCTCAGGTCAGACCAGAGCTGGGACTGAGGAGGACAGGGCCGAGGTTGGAACGGGGCTCACACGGGAGCCCCCACGGACCTCCCCTGCTGCCCCACTGTGTCAGGGAAATAATAAGCCATAACCCCTAACTGGCAGGGCAGCGGAGGAGAGAGGGAGGGAAGGCGGAGCCAGGTCACATCAAGTTAGCACCTACTATGTGCTGGGCACGCTATTAGCCACTTTCTGTTTTACGGGACTCTGTTCTCACGATCAGTCTATACGGTGGGCAGTATTGTCCCACTTTACACACAAAGCAGCTGAGGCCCAAAGAGGCCAAGTTACTGGCCAGCAAGGGTCACGTGCTGACAGCTGTACCGTGCAAGTGCTTAGCACGGTGCTGGGGTACCAGTGTGCATGTAGATCTGAATGCAGCCCCTCATCTACGTATTTCTTCAGCACCTCCTGTGTGCCAGGCCCCCTTCTGTCCCGGTCCACCCCCAGCAGTAGAGGAGGCACCGGCCGTACCTCGGCAGAGCTGAGGCAGCTGCAGTTGCCGTTGTCTGGCGGGCAGATGGCAAACATGCGCACCAGCCGCTGCTTCCCCCTCGGACAGGGCTCCCTGGCCCCCGCTTCCTGCTTGGGCTGCCAAAGACGGCCAGACGGGCTGGTTAATTCAGGAATGTTCCTTTGGATGCCCTTGGGCTTTCCACCAAGTCAGCCCACCCCGTCTCTACCCTCCTGGGCGGTTTCTTCTCATCGACCTCCAGGCAAAACAATTTATGTCCCCTCCTCCATGACTGGGACCCCCAGCGCTGTAGGAGCTGACCACCATGGAGACGGAAAGCCACTGGCTTGGTGAGTGGCGCTTCATTTCTTTTACAGAATATATGTGGTTTTTTACTGGCTATTCAAATAATATATACTATATGGATAATATATATATATGCTCCACATAGAATATTGGGGTGAAAACAGACAGATAAGAGAATAAAATAAACGCAACAACAAAAAAATCAAACAATCCAATCAAAAAATGGGCTGGAGACATGAACAGACATTTCTCCAAAGAAGATATATGGATGGCCAATAGACACATGAAAAGATGCTCATCATCGCTGATCATCAGGGAAATGCAAATCAAAACTACACTAAGATATCACCTTACACCCATTAGAATGACAAAAATATCTAAATCTAATAGTAACAAATGTTGGAGAGGTTGTGGAGAAAAAGGAACCCTCATACACTGCTGGTGGGAATGCAAACTGGTGCGGCCACTATGGAAAACAGTATGGAGATTCCTCAAAAAATTAAAAATAGAACTACCATACGATCCAGCCATCCCACTACTGGGTATTTATCCAAAGAGCTTGAAGTCAGCAATTCCAAAAGTCCTATGCACGCCAAGGACTTTTGCAGCATTATTTACAATAGCCAAGACGTGGAAGCAACCTAAGTGCCCATCAACAGACGAATGGATAAAGAAGATGTGGTACATATATACAATGGAATACTACTCAGCTGCAAAACAGAACAAAATCATTCCATTTGCAATAACATGGATGGACCTTGAGGGAATTATGTTAAGTGAAATAAGCCAGTTAGAGACGGATAATCTCTGTATGACTCCATTCACATGAGAAATTTAAAAATGTGGACTAAGAGAACAGATTAGTGGATACCAGGGGAAAGGTGGGGTGGGGGGTGGGCACAAAGGGTGAAATGGTGCACCTACAACATGACTGACAAACATTAATGTACAACTGAAATCACACAAGATTGTAACCTATCATTAACTCAATAAAAAAAGAGAATAAAATAAAATTCACCCATTCACCCACACTCAGAAACTGCACAGTTAGTATTTTTCTGTCTGTCCATCAGTCTTTTTTCTGTGCACATATACATTTTTGGGGAACATGGTTGACGCGGGGAGGGGTGAGGGAGGAAGGGCTGGGGTCCCCACCAGGAGGGGAGAGTCTGACTATGCCCAGGTTCCAGGCATCTCTGAAGAGTTTCACCCGCACACCATGGGGCCTGGAGCTGGAGTTGCCAGCGGACCATAATCAGAGGTTTTGTCATCATTTCAGCTCTTTGGGAACACAGTTCCCTTCAGGCATGTGGTCTATCTCCAGGCTCAGACATTAGACTGTCAAACATCTCACGGAGGCGTCAGCTCAAAGTAAGGCTGCCTGCATGGTTTCACACGCTGCTTTCTCCCTCATCGAACACCACACTCCAGCCCCGCCACCCCGCATCCGCGGCCCCCCACGCTTACCCCTGGCAGCGCCTCAGCCTGCTGCTGGCGGAGCTCCTGGCGCAGTTCGCAGACCTGGTCCATCAGCTCAAACACCTTCCTGCGGAGCGCGTCCTTCTCCATCAGGTTCTGAGAAATCTCCATCTGGGCTCCATCTCTCGCCGAGTAGGCCTGGGGACCGAGACACAATGGACGCCCAGAGGATAAAGAGGCCGAGCAGACAGGATGTGAGAGTCCCAGCCAGAGAAAGCAAACCTTTTCTTGTCTGCCTTTATCTTGGATGCATCTGGTGTACACTAAACACGAGCTCACTCCATGACGTACAAGCTTTCTGTTTGTTGACAATTCATGTAAACATACATGGTTTTAATAACACCCAATATGTGGGGTGAACACAAACACTTGTGCCAGAGACAAAAGGAGGCAGGATGACGCACAGTGAGCATGTGGATGACAGAAACCTCAAGTGGATCAAGGAGAGAGACCCCGAATCCAGAACCAGCTGCCACTGAGGGCGGGGCGACCTGTGTGACTTGGCCAGCCCTCGTCGCACCCAGAGGAGCAGAGAATCAGCCAGGGCAGGCACCTCCTGTTCTCTCTGAGCCCCTCAGCCCAGCACCCGGGCCAGCCCCCCGCCTCTGCTGGGGTAGGCACCTGGTCCCGCTCCTTCTGCAGCTCCACCACCTGGCTCTGCAGGGCGTTCATCTTCTCCTTGTAGATCTCACAGTCCACCTTAGTTTTCTGGAACTGGAGCAGGGTCTGCTCCTTCTCTTCCCAGTACTGGACAGAGGGGGAAGGTCACATGAAGCTCAGTGGCTCCGAGGCTGGGGCTGAGGATGGGATGGGGTTGGGGAGCCTCAGGGAGAGATAGGGGGCTGGTTCTAGGGTGAAATAAGGTGAATTCATGCTCCTTCTTAAGTGCTAGGTTTCCCAGTGCCTCTGCAGAGTCGCTGTGCGGACTGGATTTGAATTCAGGCGCCGAAAGAGGCAGGAGGGAGGCGTGCGCACTGCTTTGTTTAGTCCAATTCCCAAAGCGCGTGCGTGATTTCCCTCCTCCAGCCTCATTCTCCTCCTCCCTGTCCTCCCCTCGCCTTTTGTAGCAACTAAAGAGATCCTCTGCTCTCACCCTGGGGCCCCACATGCCTGAAATCACCCTGTGTTTTAATTGCTTGTCTGTCTGCCTGTTTTCTCACCACCCCACAAACTGGACGTGACCTCTAGTCTGGGAGCGTGAGCTGGTGCTCAATGCAGCTTCGAGGAAGGAATAAGTAAACAGACCAACACATTAGTTAAGCAAAATTGGCTTTAAGCTTTGTGTGGGTTGAAGAAGCTGTCTTCCCCCCCAGTCCCAGTGCAGCCCTGCCCGCGGACACAGCCTGAAGGCTCACCTGCTTTCGCTGCCTTTCGGCCGCTGCAGCCCGCTCCCTCAGAGAGTGGATGCGGTCCACCAGCTCCTGCTTGCTCTCCAGGGCCTCGTCCAGGTTCTGCTCCAGAATGTCCTTCTCCGCCTGGCGCAAAGAGAGGTGAGCCCAGGGACCCTGCCTGACCTCCGCAGAGGCCTCCCCGGGGAAGCATGCCCTTCACTGGTGCCTGGAGGACAGGCAGCAGGGAGCCTCAAGGCAGGGTGTGTAGACAGATTGAGACTGCACACTGGGGACGGAAAAGGCAGAGTCAACAATCAAAATGGGAAACGTATTTCAGTTCTGCTCATATGTGGTCAAGGAGACAGAAAGCAGAGGAAGCTGAAGACACAGGACAGCGATTCCTCTTGTGAGGCAGTTTCAGTCTGCTCTCCAACAACTCCACCTGCAGAGTTTCCGAGAGAGGGAACAACCAGGTCACTCCCTTCTCATGCTCACTTTCAGAAGCGGTTTCTGAACGATGGCACAGACCAGGCCATGTGACAGGCAGTGCCAAGGCAGGGGCCTGCTCTGTGCCCGGGGAATGTCTACTGAAGGAATAGCTCCATAAATATATCTATCTATTTTTTTTTGGTGAAGAAGATCGACCCTGACCTAACCTGTTGCCAATCTTCCTCCTTTTGCTTAAGGAAGATTGGCCCTGAGCTAACATCTGTGTCAGTCTTCCTCTATTTTATGTGGGACACCACCACAGCATGGCTTGACGAGTGGTGTTAGGTCCATGCCTGGGATCCAAACCTGTGAACCCCGGGCCACTCAAGTGGAGTGTGCGCACTTAATCCCTACGCCACAGGTCTATCCCCCATAAATAGATGTTTCTCCACTGAAGGAATCGAAGAGGAGAAGCAAAGCGCTTGCATACTCCAGGGCTAGGGGACCATTAATCCCTCTGCTTCCTGTGACTCCCTGCTCTCCAATGCATGTGCGGGCAGGACGGCAACTTTAGAGCTAATCCTGTCATTTATAATCAGCCCAATCCACTCCAAAACAACGAGGCAGCACAGACAAGCTGGGTGGGACATTCTAATGAGTGTCCAATAGGCGTGAATTCTGCCAAAGTCTGGGGGCGGGGGGAAGAGCAGGAGGGAGGGACGTAAAGAGAAACAGTAGGAGTGAGTCGATAGGTGCCATCTCCTCTGGTCCTTAGCCACACCTCAAGGAACCAGCTGTCAGGAATCCACGGCCTGGAGGCCCCAGGCTGATGTGGCAAAAACTCCCAGCCAGCTCCCAGGGAGGGAACCAGGACCTACCAGGCTGAAAGTCAGTGACCGGAGTTTCTCATTCTCCTCCTTCAGGCGGTTCAGCTCCTCGTCTCCAGGTTCCAGGACGCTGGCCATCTGCAGGGACCGCTCTCGGAACTCCCGCTCACAGGAAGAAGCCACCTTCTCCCGCTGCAGCTCCTGCTTCATCAGGTACAGCTGTCCAGGGAGGAGATGCAGAGGTGGGACGATGTAAGCACTGTTTCCCGACTAGACCAGAAGCCAGGTGAGTTTCTCAACCTTTCTCCTTAATGATGACACTGCTCATACTCAACGGGGTACCTCTCTGGAGATTTCAAAATCGACTGAAGGGTTTGCCTAATGAACAGGCCCAGCTCCTTGTGGGAGGAGAAAGCTGTGTTAGCTCTACTTTATAGTTGAGGCTGGGGTCCCCGGGAACAGAGCGAGGAGCCCTGGCAACCAGCTCTTGGATCTCTATCGTGAAACTGGTAGTCACAGGCAGCCAGCGATGAACGGCTGGAGTAAGTCTCCTCCAGCACGCTCCCTGGCTGCCCTACCCTTCCATATTCTGCTAAATGAGTCAGATAAAGGGAATTTGGATTCATGAAAATCTGTAAGTAAAAGGAAAGAGGAGAGTCAGTCAGATGGGGCAGAGACGCCTGGGAACACAGGACCCGGTCTATTCAGACACACTTGTAATCCGTGTGCAAACATGTGCCACCTCCTACCCAGGGGGCTGCATGCGCAGGGCTGTGGTCCTCTGGAAACTACCTGGCCAGGCCCTGCTGGCCTCCATCCTGCTGCACAGGGGCCCAAGAGAAACCTGGATCTGGAGCAGATGGACCTGGCCTCTCTGAGTCCCAGGTGTGGTGCCCCTGGGGAGAGGGGACTTTCCACATAAGACAAACCAGGAAGTCTGGACGTCGGGGTGGAGTCTGGCGCTCACCCCGGGGCTGAGGTCAAGTGGAGAAGGAAGAACCGTCCTGCTGGGATTTTTTCCTTCCCAACATCTAGTCAGCAAACTATCCATAAGCAATTGCTGAGTTCCTGCTGTGGGGCACCCAGGTTAGGCCTGTCACGGTCTACGTATTCAAAAAGTAAAATTAAATCATTAAGATCTGGAAGGGGGGGACCTAAAACTGAAAGTAAACTGAAACTAATGAACTAATAATATTTCAAGCAAATACCACAGCCACAATGAAGGGAGAGAGAGAGGGAGAAGGGATGGAGAGGTGGGGGCAGCTACAATAACTTACGGCACAGTATTTAACTACAAGCCGTCAGCCCTGGGCAGGGTTGAGTGGGTGGGGGGAATCACAACCCTGAACTCTTCTCAGGAGGATTGCTTACTGTTCAGGTATGGACTGAGCAATTCTGAAACCATTGTAGATGGACCATAGGACTGAGCAAGAGAGTGTGTTGACATTGTTGGGAGCCAGGTTCTCATGGAGGAAGCATACAAGAAGCATACAAGGGGGAAGGCAAGAAAAAACTTTGGGGGATTGACTGGAATTAGAGGTGGGGATGTGAACTCATGATTTCTAAAGCATGTGTATGTATGTGTGTGTGCACACCTGCATACATATGTGCATACGCATACTTGCACGTGTGTGTACATGTGTGTATGCACGTGCACGTTTTCTAGCTCTGTCCCCTGAAAGGGCGAAGGAGCAAAGATACCCCAGAAGCCATGAGCACACATAGCGCCCAGATCTTGGTCTCTAAAAGGAACCAGGGCCCCTCGGAAAAATGGCTGACCCTGGAGCTGGGGCAGGGTGGGTATGAGATGATCTCAGACCACCTTGCGATGCAGGAAAGGGAGTCGGTGCTTAAAAAGCAAGGGGGCGTGTCATGGGACACAGAGCAGGCTGAAGGGGCTCCTGTTGGCAAAATCTGGGACAATCTGAGCACCAAACTCACTCAGGACAGTAACATGTTACAGACTGTTGGAAACAGGAACCCAAGCATCTGTGCCAATAACAGATGCGCACGTGGGGAGAAGACAGGCTCCTTCCCACAGTGAGGATGCCAAGGGCCAACCGGCCGACTGCAGGGCACTCTGGAGATGGGGCTCACTCATCATTTCGCAGCCGCCAGAGGGAAGAGGTGTTTGGACAAGAATCACCAGTGAGGCCAAGTCTGGGGGGAATGTCACTGAGAAACAGGGTGGCTTTGGGTCTCAAAATGCCTCCCCCACCCCCTGCCCCAGATTGCTTATTTGCTGCAGGGAGGAAAAAGAAACAGGGATTATGCAGTGGAGAAATAGGGCAGCACCTGGACCCAACGGGCATTATTGACATCACCAGTGAGGGGAGCTGAACCTCAGCCTCCTGATGGGGTGCCCTGAGCCAGGCTGCATTCCCTGTGCAGGATCCCGCCAAAAATCTGTTATCTTTGTCTACTCACGAGGAACTGAGACAAACCCCAAATGAGGAGCCGTCTATTATAGAAAAGAGAGGGGGCTGTCTTCTTCAAAAATGTCCATGCCGTAAGAGACAAAGAAAGGCTGAGGGAATGTTCTAGATTAGAGGAGGCTAAGGAGACAGGACAACTAAATGCGGCACCTGATCCTGGACTGGATCCTGGACTGGAGGGGAAAGGCTGTAAAAGATGTTGTTTGGGTCAAATGATAAAATTGGAACACGGACGGGAGACTAGATAAAAAGATTGCATCCACATAATTAATGAAGTTGATAACTGTGCTGTGGTTATATGAGAGAATATCCTATTTTTAGGAAATATACATTGAAATGTCTAGGGGTAAAGGGCCATGATGTATGTAACTCAAGTGGTTCAGAAAAAAAAGTGTGTGTATGTGTAGAGAGAAAGAGGGACAGGCAGAGACAGAGACAGTGACACAGAGAAGAGAGGGAGAATGCCAATGATAAAGTAAGGATATGTGGGTGTCCGTTGTACTATTTTTATTTGTATGCTTTTTAAATAAATTTGAAATTATTTCTATATAAAGCTAAAAATTGAAAAGCTAAAAACAAACAACCAATGCCATAAAGGAAAAAAAAAAATGGCAAAATGGCAAGGAATGAATATCCTCAATATTTAAACAACTCCTACAAATCAATAAAAAGATAATTATCCCCAACGGAAAAATGAGTAAAAGGCCTTGTGGGGGTTTGAGGGGCCTCGCTAATAACACTCCTGTTCTCCCGCCTGACTCCAGGACCGGCTGAGAAACACAGACGGGCTGGTAGAAGTCCACCGTCCCCCGGGGGGGTGAAACTAGGTGGGTCCACTACCATGGAGCCCAGAAGAGCCAGACGTGCCCCCAGACGTGGGTGCGTGGGACTCCCCATGGTGGGCACTTGACAGATCAGCCAGGCCACGGGCAGTGACGGCTGAGCAGACTCGTTGCCATGTAGGCTATGGGAGGGGCTCTGGGGGGTGGGGGTCAAGGGTCAGCCTCCCGCAGGAGCACCTTAGCTAAGGCTCACAGGGCAGGGACGTGTCACAAGGAGGAGGGGAGGGAGGTCCAGAGAGACGGACCAGCGAGGGCAAAGGCGCGGGGGTGGAGAGCAGCAGGTGGGGCTGGGCCTCCCGCCATGGGGTCCCCACTACCTCCTCCTGGAGGCTGCGGCAGCGAGTGGTGGCCAGCTCCTTCTCCTGCAGCGCGTTGCTGTAGTGCAGCGAGAGGCTGAGCATCTCATCCTTCAGCTTCAGCACCTCGTGGAAGTGGGCGCTGACCTCGCGCTGCATGCGGCCGTGGTCGGCCTCCAGCTGGCGCAGGCTCTCGGCGCGGGCCTCGGCCTGGCCCAGGCGCTCCTGCAGTCGCCGGCATTGCTGCAGCAGCGCCTCCTTCTGCCCCTTCTCCTGGCTCAGCTCCTCCTGCAGGCTGCTGATCGCCCCGGCCAGGCACTCGGTCAGCTTGGACGTCTCCATGAGCCCTGTGGGAGAGGGGCACGGGGGCCCAGGCCTCACCACCACGGCCCTCGCTCCTTGTCCCCCAGGGTCCTTGCATCTTGTGTCCAGCCTCTCAAGCCGGACCTCCCACCCTAATCTTTTGTTCTCCTTAAAAGCCTTCAGGCTCAACCAGACTCGATGATTTGGTTAAATAAATAGCATGATTTGAGATTTGGGGACGAGGATTATCCACTCTTAGCTTCCCCCAGGGACCCAGCTTTCAGACCCAGCTCCCTGCCTCAGCAGCCGGGACGGGCTCAATGCCAGCTCATTTTAATGTCATCCTAAGAAAAACGTAACCGGGAATATGAATCTAATAGAACTCCACCCAACGTAAACACGGCCTGTGCTGCCAAACAGGCAGAGTTTTCTCATGCAGAGTTTTGAGTGATGTCTTGCTCCTTTGAACGCCTAACTCTTTCAACAGGTCCTCCGGGGAAGCCCCAATTACTCAGTCAACAAGAACGGCCTTGTCTCCTTCCCAGCCGCCGTGAACCTTTACTCAGGCAGCTGAGCAAACGCACAGAAGGCTGCAGGCTCCATGCATTTTCCTCTCTGGCAGAGGCCGCTCCGTCCTCTGTCTCCCCACTAGGGCCGACTCCGGGACCAGGCCACCCGCTCCGCCTCGAGCACACGCCACCCAGTGAGGTGGAGGCCGTCTCAGGAGGTTTTCCAGGGAAACGACAGGCTTCCCTTTTGCCCGCGCCTCTCAATGCAGGTTCTGGGCCCGAGACGGGCCTCCTCAGTGCTGGATGATTAGGGACACGCCTTTCCTTTACAACCAAGGCCACGGGCTCCTTCTCTGACCCATCCCCTACTACAGTTAGGGGACGGGGGTCTCCTCACCCCCAGAGTGCTGGGGCACAGGCACGGGAACCTGGGCCTGGAGGGAGCAGGGAAAACACCTGGAATAGCATGGAGCTAAGGTTGCTGGGAACCAGAGGCTCTGGAGAAGCCCCGCCGGCCCCCCGGTCAAAGACGGAGCTCTCACCACTGAAGCCGCTGAAGTCCACGTTGGGCTGCAGCCCGGTGACCTTGGTGTAGATGTCAGGGTTGTGGAACTTCAGGCTCTCCAGGAAGGCGAGGGCCCCGTTCTTCCCTCGAGTCCTCAGCAAGTCCAGCAAGTGCCCTTGGGAGAGAGAAACTCTTAGCAAACAAGGCGCCGGGGGTGAGGGTGGGGGCTTGGGGGTGGGGGCTGGGCGGCTTCCCTCGACGGGGGCAGGGCAGGGGGGACCGGGAGTTTTCGAGCATCTGGGAATCAGAACCCCTCGCTGCTCTTGGAGGCTCCTTTTATTGATGTGATGAGTCAGTCTTGAGACGGCTGAGGCTGATATTTCTTGAGCAACCACTATGACCCAAGTTGGGGATAAAGACTAAGGAAGACGATCTTTGCTCTCAAGGCCTCCCCGGTGTGTTGGTGGATGTGTGCAGACAGGTGTGTAGAAAGTGCGTGGGAAGAAAGAAGCGAATAGCAGCGCCCCAGGGCCAGGGGCCCAGAGAGCTCGGGCTTCCAAGCCCACCCAGATGCCATCGCTCACAGCCTGCGTTACTAGGTTGGGTTCACGTCTCCTGTATTTGAGGCTCATAAGGCAACATGTGCGAGTAGAGTCCTGTTAAAGCTCCCACTTGCGGCCTGCTTTCTGCAGTCCAGGCTTTGAGATGAGTATCTTACAACCAGGAATGCATTCATCTCTTAATGACCTGATAAGTGGAAGCTGTTAGTGTCCCCATTTTTGAATGAATAAACACAGCTAGTCAGATTGTCAGTCAGCTCCAAAAACATCTGGAGTGGGTTGAGTGGTGGCCCCCTCAAAGATATGTCCACCTGGAACCTGTCAATGGGACCTTATTTGGAAAAAGGGTCTTTACAGATGTAATTAAGGTAAAGATCTCAAAATGAGATCAACCTGGGTTGTCCAGACGGGCGCTAAATCCAATGACAAGTGTCCTTATAAGACACAGAAGAGGAGAGACGCAAAGAAGCAGGCCGTGTGATGACAGAGGCCGATTGGAGTGATGCAGCCACAAGCTGAGGAAGGCCTGGGGCGGCCGTCACCGGCAGAGGGGAGAAATGCTCTCCCCCAGCACCTTCAGTGGGAGCACGGCCCTGCTGACACCGTGATTTCAGAGCTTTGACCTCCGAACCTTTCTGCTGTTTGAAGCCCCCTGTTTGTGGTCATCTGTTTGGCAGCCCCAGGAAACTAACACAGTGTCTCCACACCCGGAACCCTGGTCCCCTTGGTGTTGTCCCATAAAGCTCTGCACTCCCTGCTCTCACGCGGGGCTTCGCGGCACAACCTGCGCTCAGCTGGCTCGGTAGAGAGGGCCCGCCGGAGCCGGGGCGGCCCGGACCCGAGGCGAGCGGCCGTGGGCTGGCCCGGGTCCTCACCGGCTCTCATGGCCGTGTTGGTGAACCTGGGGCTGTGCAGCACCTCCTCCTCGTCCAGCTGGCCCAGCACCTTCGCCTGGCGCAGGTAGGGGGTGAGGCGACTGGGGCAGATGCTGCGCACGATCCTGTAGCGGTGGCTTTCCAGCATCTCCCAGAGCATCTCCTCGTCCAGGGATGTCAGCGTGGAGTCCGTGCGGCACAGTTCCGCCATGACTGGGGGCCTCAGAAGCCTGGATGGAGAAGGTAGTGATGGAGGGCCGGCATCAGCGACATGGCTTCGGGGCCCGGGGAGGCCTTTCCATTCAAACCCCCTTTCCCCACCTTACTGGTAGGGAAGGAAATGACCAGTTCAGAAAGAGCGATGACGCCCACCCTGGCCCTGGTGTTCCGTGACCAGAGGGAGGGGAGTATCCATCCTCATCACTGACGTCAAATCAATTCCTCTACCGGGAGCAGAGCGAGAAGAACTGGGTTTCTTTTGGTTTCTGGAGACTGGATTTGCCTTTAGCACACGGGAAGCTGCCCCTGGCTGGGGAACTGATGTACGAAATGGGTCTAGGACATGCATTCTCCACTCAGTGATATGGCCCCCAAGAGGGGGAAAATTGGTTCCTGAGCAAAAATTCTTACTCCTCTATGTATAATGCACAGATGTGCACACACAGATATACAGTACACCTGTGATACTAATGTTTCATGAGAGGACGATTAGGGAAAAGATGTCTGAAAATGCTCCCTAAGGGTGATGATGAAAGAAGGGTGGAGAACACTGGCCTAGAATCAATGTGAAGGTTTGGACCACCAGTCCTGCAACCCAGCAACCAGAGGCGGTGCCTCAGTCTCCATCTCAGAGGTCGGAGGGCAGTCAGGTGGGAAGCAGGGCTGAGGGAAAGGGTGCTGTACAGAAAGCACTCTGCTTTTGCTTGGTGCGGCCGACATCTGCCATTTTTCACACGGAGGTAATGCCCCTCTACAAGGGGCTGGCGGACCCTGCCTTCTGGTCAGAAGCCAAAGTGGACAGACATTCCCTCTCTTTGCTCCTGCACCTGCCCAGGATGCCGGACCCGGGCTGCAGGGGCAAGTGCAGAGGCTCCTAACACATGCACGTCCCACGGCACCATCTGCGCTAACCTAACCCTCAACAGTAACGCCAGTAAGCAGGGCTTGCCATGCCAGTTACATCTTTTCCTAAAAAAAAAAAAAGTTAAAGTAAATAGTTACTAAAATTTTAAAAATTCATCTGAAATAATGGTAACAGAGCTGCACTTTGGAAATGCTGCTCTACACACTTGTTCCTGAAATGTCGCTTTTGTTAGAAGCAAGACTGCTGTCTTCTCTAGAGCAGGAACACGAGGACGCGCTGGCGGAGCTGGGACGGAGGGCGATTAGACCGAGGGCACGGCGGCCCCAACAAGACCGAAGGAGAAGGAGTGAGGGAGAAAGAGGCCCATGTCAGACCCCTGGAAGGTCCCACCATGCTTTTTAAATGCCCATAGATTTTCCTGAAATAAAA
The DNA here is from genome assembly GCF_021613505.1 of Equus quagga. Lineage (NCBI taxonomy): Eukaryota > Metazoa > Chordata > Mammalia > Perissodactyla > Equidae > Equus > Equus quagga. Next base: position 113,728,104 of record NC_060277.1, on the reverse strand, counting down.
TTCTTAACATGAAGGACTTGGTTGCTTACTTGGGAGACGTTCAGGCAGGCGGCTGTCAGAGGCCACCCTGAGCCTCCCGGGAGGACTTCCTTGTGTGAGAGGCATTGCTCCCCTCGGGTTATAATTCTCAACAGGGAAGGTGTATTGGGTTGAGTAGTGTCCCCACAAAATTCATGTCCACCCAGAATCTCAGACTGTGACCTCATTTGGAAGTAGCGTCTTTGCCAAGGTAGCTAGTTAAAATGAGGTCATGCTGGATTTGGATGGGCCCTCAATCCAATGACTGGTGACCTTATAAGAAGAGGAGGGGACACAGGACACACAGAGGGAAGACGGCCAGGTGAAGACGGAGGCAGAGACAGGAGCACAGCGGCTACAAGCCCAGGCGCGGCAGGGATTGCCCGCAAGCAGCGCAGCTGGAAGAGGCGGGAAGGATCCTCCCCTAGACCTGGAGAGCGAGTGTGGCCCTGCTGACGCCTTGATCTCGGACTGCTGGCCTCCTGAGCTGGGGGAGAACACGTTCCTGTTGTTCGAAGGCATCCAGTCTGCGGCGCTTGGTTACGGCAGCCACATACACTCAAACTGAGACACTCGGGAAATGTGTCAGGGGAATGACACTTTGTAACAGCAGGTTATAGAACAAGGCAGCACTAAAACAAAGGACTCTTTAGAGCAGTAGAGGCCACACCCCCTTGGCTGGTGGCTGTGCCGGTTTAGAAACGGCAGGGTCTCTGGAAGGGCTGAGCCGCAGCGGGCCTGGGCGGATGCCCCAGCTGGGCCACAAGCTCCAGATCTGTTGGGATAAAGCATGTGTGTGGACCAGCTCGCCGTCACAGGCCCGGCACAGCAGCTCCCCGGGGGCACCCCGACTAGTCCAGAACCCAAGACCTCCTGTCGGGAGGAGCAGAAATCAGCTGCCCAGCGTCCCACCCACAGAGCACGCCCTGGGCGCCCCAGCTCTGTCCTGAGCCGCCTCCCACAGCTGTGTGCCCCCATCTCTCTCTTCCCTCCAGGCCCCAGCCCATTAATCCAGCTAAAGAATTCCAAAATGTTTTAAAACTGTGGACTGTTTCAAGCATATCAGAAAAGTCCCGCAAATGAGAACAAATATTCATGTTCCCACCAAGCAGATTCCACCGTCATGTTTTGCACTTCAGACTCCTTTGCGAGGAAACGCGTCGTTAGAGACAGCTCAGTCCTTCTGCTGTCTTCAGTCCCTCCCCCTCCGTCTGCCCAGACGTGACTGCTACCCACGTCCTGCATGTACACGTGTCTACAAATAAGCCATGGCACTTTCGCGTGATTCTTTGTGCCAACAGTAACTTGACATGGACAATGTCTTTACCGTGGACTCTAACTTTACGTGACAAGCTTCATGCTGGACTTGGCACGACACTCAGCCTCTTCTGAGGTTTCTCATATGGACACACGCCTCCTGGAGAGGTCTGTACACTAAAAATGCTCAAAAATCAGAGCAAATCAACCCTTATAATCTAAGAAAAGTGGGAAATGATTGTTGGAGGGTCCTGTCTCCGTGGACAGCCCCCCACAATCCACCCGATGGGCCGGGTCCACAGCAAGTAAGCACTCACCGAGGGAAGCTCACATTCGCTTCTGCAGGAGCTCCTCACAGCGGCATGGGATCCCGTGTCCCCTCCGTGGCCAGGTGTCGTGCTGGCTCCCTTCTCAGCAGGCTGCTGGGCGGGATGGTGCTGGGCTGGAAGATCCTGCCAACTCAGTGCCACGATGACCTGTTCACCATGTCAAGCCATGTGACTTGCTGCAAAACTCAAAGTTCGGGCACCAAAGACTAATGCAAGGGGAAAAAAAAGACAAACTCCGATCCAGGAAGTAATTCAACAGATCTTTGATCCCTATGTTTGCTCAGTAACTGCAGAAGCTTCCTTAGGGTTTGGAAACAGGTTTCTAGAAGGAAATTGGGCTTTGAACCCTAGAATACCAAGGACAGTGGCCAGGTGCAATAGTTACCCGATGTGTTGTGGGTCCTTCTGGGACCCTCACCACAGGGCCAGACCCCCTGACACCCTTCCCCTTAGTCTCCTTACCCAAGGAGAGGGAGCTGCTGGATGCAGTGTGGACGGGAAAGGGCTCGGGGGGTCTTCCTGACGAGGAACAGAGAGGACCCAGCCCAAGAGCAGGAGTCCCGTCTCACTGCCCTTTGGCAGCTCCCTCCTGGTTTCTTCGGGGGAACAGTTGATGGAAGCTCATGAGTCAGGGTTTTATGGATTGAATTGCGTCCCCCCAAAAGATATGTCGAAGCTCTAACCCCCACTACCTGTGAAGGTGACCTTATTTGGAAATAGGGTTACTGCAGATGTAATCAGGGTAAGACGAGGCATTAGGACGGGCATTAAATCCCAAATGCCTGGTGTCCTTATAAGAAGAAGAGAAAAGACCCAGAGATAGACTCTCAGGGAGAAGGTGGTGAGACAAAGGAGGCAGAGACTGGAGTGATGCATGTACAAGCCAAGGAACTCCAGGACTCCTGGCAGCATTGGAAGTTCAGAGAGAGGCCTGGAACAGATTCTCCCGGGGCCTTCCGAGGGAGCGCAGCCCTGCTGATGCCCTGATTTTGGACTTCAGCCTCCAGAACTGTAAGCAAATAAATTTCCATTGTTTGAGGCCACCCAATTCGTGGTGATTTATTACAGCAGCCCTGGGAAGCTAATGCACCAGGGCAAAGGGAATTTGAAAACTGGCCAAGTCCCGGAGGCCCATCCACATCCAAGGATGAGCTGTCAACCCGCACACTTGAATGCAAGGCTCTCGAGCTCCACCCGGAAGAAGTCTGTGTCACTGGACCTGCTGAATCAGGATGACGACCTTCCACCCTGCATCAGGACCAGCAGTGTGATCCACGGAGCCCAGTACAAAACAAAAATACGGACCCTTTGTAAAAAATACTCAGGACTTCAAGACAGAGGCAGCAGAGCATTAAACCAAATGCCGGGCCCCGGGCGCAGGTTGCACATCTGTGAAGCTGGCCCTGCTTTGCATGATCAAGGGGTCTCCACGCCCCCACTATCTGATTTATGTCTAAATTGTGAGCTAGACCAAGGGATTCTTTTGGGATGATCATTGCCCTTCTGTGTAGTTCTCTTTTAAGCCTTCCTGGGGGAATAAGCATTCATCCTTAGCACCTAGGGGTGGGTGGGCTGGTTAAGCCTGGAGAGCCCTGGAAGGGGGAGTGGGGAGTGCCAAATGGGACCCACCTTCTCCATGGCTGCCAGGCTGGTGGCCTGCGGGCCAGCACAGGGCTGGAGTCCCCACAGGCTCATGATGTGACAGTGGAGAAATGGCTCAGCCTCTGGGCATCCATGGCAGAGGATTCTCACTGGCCAACTACTCAAGGACCAAGGACAGAGGAGCCACTCCAGAAGCAGCCCTTCTGTGCCGGGTGGGTCCTGCCAGGGGAGGGCGACGGTCTTTGTGTGCCCAGCTGCCAGCCTGTCTGGAAACGTGGCAAGCAGCAAAGGCATCTCCTGTGCCCAGACCCAGTGCTTGGCCACGGGGACCCAACCCAAGGCAGGGGATCTTTGCCCAGGATTTGTCTATGTGGGAACCAGGTCTCCCCCACACCCAGTCATGGAGCTGGAAAGATAAGATCTGGGAGGCTTGCACATGCACATTCATGGCAGCACGATTTGCAATCACCAAAAGGTGGGAACAACCAAAGTGTCCATCGACTGACAGATGGACAAACAAAATGTGGCCCATTCCATACAGTGGAATATTATCCATCCATAAAGAGGAAAGAAGTGTGGCCTGCCTGGTGGCAAAGCAGTTAAGTTTGTGCGTTCAGCTTTGGTGGCCCTGGGTTCACCGGTTAGGATCCTGGGTGCGGACATGGCACCACTTATTGAGCCATGCTGTGGTAGGCGTCCCACATATAAAGTGGAGGAAGATGGGCACGGATATTAGCTCAGGGCCAGTCTTCCTCAGCAAAAAGAGGAGGATTGGCAGCAGATGTTAGCTCAGAGCTAATCTTCCTCAAAAAAAAGAGAAATGATCCATGCTACAATGTTGATGAGCCTCGAAAACATGCTGAGTGAAAGAAGCCAGTCACAAAAGACCACATACTGTGGGATTTCGTCTGTATGAAGCGTCCATAGAGACAGAAAGTAGATTAGTGGTTGCTTAGGGTTGGGAGTAGGGGTGGGGCCGGAACGGTGACAGCTAAAGAGTATGGGGTGGTTTTTTTTTTAAGTGAAGGAAATGCTCTAAAATTGACCGTGGTGGTGGTTGCACACATCTGTGAATATACTAAAAGCCATTGACTCGTCCACCTCAAATGGGTGAATCACACGGTATATGAGTTATATCTCAATAAAGGGATTTTTTAAAAAGATCGCAGAGCTGCCGGTGACCAGGGCCTGAGTCCCCTGTGGCCCCACTGCCTGCCAGGATGCAGAGGAGGGAGGGTGGCGAGGCATCCTCTCGTGACCTGGCCTGCCCTGCCTCCCTGAGGCCAGCGCCGGCTGCCCCTGCCCTAGGGGACCCCAGCCTCCTCTGTCCTTTCTCCCTTCTTTTAGCCCAGGCTGGGCCTGCAGGCTCCTGCTTGTCCAGCGCCCCTGCCGAGGGTGTCCTCTGCCCTGGAGGTGCCGAGGGCAGCTGAGTGTGTCTGACTTGGGATGCTGAGTGTCCCTTGCCGGGCTCCTCCTTTCCGGCCCTGCACTTGCTCATTCTAGCATCCATGTCCCCCTCAGCTGACCCCCGAGCCCCCTGGAAAGGCCTCCACGTGTGCAGAGGCGTGGGGTTGCCCCTCGCAGCCTCTTAGGTGATGGCCGCCGCCCACTGCATCCGGTGCAAAGATTCTGGGTCAGAGTCAGCATGTGAAGTCAGTCTGAATGGTAAAGGTGCTGAGTGAAGCAGCCTCACAGAACCTCTCTTCCCCAGTGCCTGGAAAAGTGAACCAAAACTGTCAAAAATTAAAAAAACTCAGCAGCCTCAAAATAAGGAAAAACGGAAAGGTAAACAACTTCCTGCCACAAACTTAGAAAAATGGGAGAAGAGCCAAGCGATGGATGGAGTGGTACAGAGGTCCCAGGGCCCAGGGCCCCACGCAGCCCGCTGACAGAACTGGTGGGGGGAGGGCGAGCACCAAGGCTTCTCCCCGCTGCGGCCTGTCTCATGAGAAAGAAACCCTGGGGGAACCTGGGGAGGACACAGCAGCACCCCCAGGCTCCCCAAGACACCCACGAGAGAAAGTTCTCCACTCGGGGTGGGGGGGGACGATCCTGTGCAGATGTGAGGAAGAAAGCTCGGCCCCAGGCAGCACTCCTGGCTGCATGGTGAGCATCGGGCCATTTAACTTCAGATTAGGACAAACTTTTGTGGGCATTAGAGTTCTAGAACCAAATAAGAAGATTCTCTGTCTTGAAAAGTAGAAACAGTGTGAGCGATAGAAATCTGAAGAGCTGGGCAGGGACGTGATGTGGGGGAATGTGGCACCTTGTGTTGGGGCGGGGCTGGGTGCTGTCTCCAAAGAGGCAGGTCGATTTCATATAACGTGTTTAACTTGTCATTGTTTTCACACTCTCTTAACTTACAGTGAGGATTTTTTTTTTTTAAAGATTGGCACCTCGGCTAATATCTGTTGACAATCTTTTTTTATTTTTTCCTTCTTCCTCTCCCCAAAGCTCCCCAGGTACATAGTTGCATATTCTGGTTGTGAGTGCCTCTGGGTGTGCTATGTGGGACACTGCCTCAGCGTGGCCTGATGAGCGGTGCCATGTCGGCGCAAAGGATCCGAACCAGAGAAAGCCCCGGCTGCTGGAGAGGAGTGTGCGAACTTAACCACTTGGGCACGGGGTTGGCCCCTACAGTGAGGATCTTTAAGGAAGTACTTGTTCTTGCAGTTGAGAAACATTTATACTGCATTCAACAATTCCATCAGTATTTTAAAAATAATTTTAAATTTAAGTAAAATTAAAATTTTACTTAAAAAAATTTTCCTTTTAAATCATGTAGAACACGATCCAATTTTTATGAAATAATCTTAGTGTATCTATCTCTCTAGCAGTCCCTCAGTTTATGTACTTATCCATCTATCTGTCCAATTTATCCACCTGTCTATCATTCAGTGTGTGTGTTCACTCGAATTCGTGGGACAGAGAGAAAGACAGAGAGAGACAGAGAGAGATGGAAAGACAGAGACACACAGAGAGGGAAAGACAAAGAGACAGAGGGAGACAGAGAGAGTGGGGGTTCTGGCTGCTGCTCACTGATGCTAATACTGTTATTTGTGGTAGAATTTTAGGAAATCTGTTGCTTTCTTCCTTTTTTGGTACTGATTAAACTTTTTAGAATGAGCAAGCATGGGTTCGATTAAAACTACAAAGTCATTATTTCAGAAAATAAGACAATTCACTTGATCAAACCAGGAGATGGGCCTCATCCAGACACGTTCGCCATGGATAAGGTGCCCGTCGGCCCCAGATCACCTGGGACACTTCCTGTCCTGACCTGACTATTCACGGTGCCCCCTTCTCTCTCCCGAGGGATGTGCTTTAGGTGACAAACTGTCAGAGGGCAGGAGGCGAGGGTGCACAGAGGCCCCGCCCCTCACACTGCAATGGGGACACTGGCAGAGGCGTCCCCTTTCCTGCTTTCCCCCAGTCCTGTGAGGAAGAGCCAGGGTGGGAACAGACCAGGGAACAGACAGGTGCTGACTGAAGTGGGGAAAGTTCTGGAAAAGCCGGGGGAAGCGGGGAGGAAGACATGGTCGGACCAGTCCTGCATCAGCAGGGAAGAAAACCGTTTCTTACTCCCTGGGTAGGATTTCTTAACCTTCTGCTTAAGAAAGGAGAGTAGAGCATCTTTATAAAACCCTTATGTTTCCCCCCAAATTTCTCATACAACTTCTGCTTTAATACACACCGGGCCTGAGCCTAGAGGTTCAAAAGCAGAGGAGAAATATGCCAGCCCTGAACTGTGACCCAAAGGCCTTCCTCGACGGGGGTCAACGGCCCAGGATGAAGTTGGCTCCCATGAGTCAGAGACCCAAAAGCTCAGGCTCACAGAATATTAACTTTGTTTTTAGCAAATTACACTCTGGTGCCCTCTCTGGTATTATATTATAAAGTCGCCAGGGGGCCACATTGCCAGCCTGCAGCAGAAATTCTGGGAGTTCCAGATGCTCGGGTCTCTGAGGATGCCCTGGAGACCAGGACTGGCCGGGAAACACGCCCCGGAGGCCTGCAGGTACTTCTGGTGCTTTCCCGGGGCTGGTGCAGGGTGACAGCTGCTCCGGGAGGGTCTTCTAGTCTGACTGCCACCCCTGCCCCCACCTCCTTGGAACACTGCCACCTCCCACAGAAGGTCAGATAGCACTCGACTTTTCTCAGACTCCTGTTCCCATCAACGTGAACTCGGAAAGTGAGGGCCAGCTGACGCCACAAGCTGCCTCACCAGGGCAGCTTTGGACAGAGGTCCCTCCGGGACTCTCCAAACCCCAGCCAACTGCCCCCTCTGGCTCCTGGGATCCCCCAAAGCCACACTGGGGTTTGGGTCTAAGTGGGTGTAGCTAAGCATGAGTCAGTCTAGTCCATTCTTCGAGCAGGGAAACAGAGTACAATGGCCCCCTAACGGCAATTAAAAAATGTGGATGTTTCTTTGAAACTCAGCCCCAATTTTAAGGGTTAGTCCTAACAGTAAAGAGAATTTACCCAGAGATCCCTAAGGATATTTTAAACTATAGAAAAGTTTTCTTAATAACTCTACAGCGATTCTCGAGAGAAAGTAAGATAGCAGGAGTCCTGAGCATCTAAGATGTGGGTCCTCCCATCTGACCCCTCCCCATGCCAACCTTCTTCTCTCACCTCAAGGCTCAGGCTCTTCTCTTGCCTGTAAAGTAGGAGAGAAGGAGAGAGTGCGTGTACACACACTCACACGCACGCACGCGCATGCACACACGCGCACACGCATATGCAGGACTCCAGAACAGGAAGGAATGAGTTAGAGAAAGCTTAGGGGAATTGATGATCCATATATATGATGGTTGAGGCAGATGGTCTCCAAGCACAAAAGGAACAGGTCCTCCCTGGACCCCTCGGCTAAGATCCCCCCACGGCGCCATTTGAAATGTTTGGCTGTGCCCTTTCCACTGACACCTGGCAGCTGCTCTCACTCCCTTTATATCTGAACTCAGAAACCTCCCTTTCTTCCTGGAGCACCAATGCAGAGATAAGAGTTCAAAAAGAGACTCCTCTCACCATCCCGGCCCACACTGTCCTAAGGTGGCCCAGCAGCAAGAACGTTCACATAACTTAATCAAGCGGAGTGGGACAGCTGTGGTCTCCTTTCTCGTCCGCAAACCAGGCACCACCCCCAGCCTTAAGAGGAGGCAGCCGGCCCCTCACCTTCCTCTGAGGACAGCTCTCGGCCCCATTCCTGGCCTGTTCACCCTCCCCTGTTTACACTGACCTGCTCTCCTGGGGACAGACTCCGCGCTCTTGGCTTCCTCCTCCTTGAGAGGCGATGACTGCCTGTGCCACCGTCGCGGCTGAGCAGCAGCAGGCGAGCCGGTCTGACAGGCACGTCAGTCCGGGCCCTGCCCACAGAGGCAGTGCCTGACACGGAGCCTCCGCGCGTCACCGAAGTGCCAACACTTTCCCACGGCCGGGATGCCATGTGCGAAGAGTTGGTTTTGCTTTTTCGAGAGCCGCCGCAGCGGCCGGGCACTGCCCGGGCGGGTGCTCAAGCCATGGAAGGCGGTGATGGAGAGGACAGCGGAAAGCCTCGGAGTGGAGGGAATCCTCTCTCCTTTGGGAACAGTCTCGGAAAAACTCTAGGAAGATTAGGATAAATCCCGGAGCTGTTCTTTGGTTTTCATGATCAGTTATGGGAAGTATTTAAATAACTCCAGTAGATCCATCTAAAACCAACACTTGATCATTACTATTCAGATTTAGAACACGGTCTTGATTCTTCCATGTTAATGTATATATCCTGCGTCTCATCACTTCTCCACAGCTGCGTTGCTGTGCCCTGATCATCTCCACCTGGACCTCTGCAGTGGTCTCCTGGCTGCCTCCTCCCATGCCCTTCACGGCCAGTCCTCAACACAGCAAGCAGAGCGATCCTGTTAAAGGGTGAGTCAGGTCATGTCATTCTCTTTGGTCTACAAGTCCCCAAGTCCTCACCATGACCCACACATGAGGCCCCGCTTATCTCATCCTTTCTGACCTCATTTCTCTTCAGCTGCTTCACACACAGGAGCCTCCTTGCTAGCCTCTGAATGCTCCAGGCGCACTCCTGCCCCCGGGCCTTTGCACGTGTGGCTCCCTCTGCCTAGAATGCTTTTTCCTTTACTTCCTTCAGGACTCCAACCAAGGGCAACCTTCCCAGAGAGGCCTTTCCAGGCCATTCTATTTAAAATTGTAGACTTCCCACTCTGGTCCTCCCTCCCTCTCTTCCTGTTTCATTTTTTCCTATTGAACTCATTGCTTCCTGACATGTCATGAATTCCAATTACTTGTTGGTTTCTCACCTGCCTTCCCACTATGAGCCTGTCACCTCCAGATGACAAGAATTCCTGTCTTTCTTGTTCTCTGCTGTCCCCACCCCTACAACAGAGATGCTCCATGCATACTGGTTGGGTGAATGAATAAACCTTGGTTTGGTGCCTGGTTGCCACTGGTGCAGATACTGGTCAGGAAAGAAGGGAGGGTCATGGCTTCATGGCCCGTCTGAGCAGGAAGGACCTTAAGGATTATCATCCTGACAGACAAGGGTCGTTCCTAAAGTCACAGAGCTAGTTGATGGAGGAACAGCAACCAGAACCCAAATCTCCTCCTCCTGGAGAACGAGAAGGATGGGGCTGCGGCCGCTCGGGGCAGAGCGAGCAAGAATGCAGGCACGAGGTGGGACGCGGATGCGAGCTCTCGGAGCGGAGTCTCAGCCTGCCACACGGCAGCTGCCCCTCAGGTGGGTTACACGTTGTCACCCTTCCAGCTAACACCCAGGACGATGCCAGGACCTCTTCCAAGGCATTCGAAATAGCCGGGCTGGAGACCTGAGCAACCTGGGTCTGAGTGTGCCTCGGCGGCTGGCCTCTCGTCTCTGAGCCACAGCACGGACCCCACACCCACCTCTGGCCCACGCCAGCACGGTTTGGCAGAGAGGGCAGGAAGCAGCTATTTCCACAGGAGCAGGCAAACCCGCCACTCCCCGTTGCTTTGCATATTCACACACTGCAACTGCCCACCTGGCAGCTCCATGGACGTCTAGGCGTCTCCAGTCTAGCCCAGCTAAATCAGATCTATTTTTAAAAAATCTTTGCTAATTGAAGTGCAATTCACATAACATGAGATTAACCATTTTAAAGTGAACAATTCAGTGGCACTTAGCACATTCACGATGCTGCACAACCATCACCTCTGTCTAGTTCCAAAACGTTTTCATCACCCCCGTGCCCCATAAGTAGCCCCTGCCCCATTCCCTGCCAGCCACTAATCTGCTTTCTGTCCCTACGGATTGGCCTATTCTGGACACTTCACATAAGTGGAATCATGCATATGTGACTTTGTGTGTCCGGTTTCTTTCACATAGCGTCATGGCTGAGTGATATTCTGTTGTGCGGGTAGACCACAGTGCATTTGTCCATGCCTCTGTCAGTGGATGTGTGGGCTGTTCCCACCTTTTGGCTATAGTGACTATTGCTGCCATGAACATGTGTGCACATGTACTTATCGGATCTGTTGATTTTGCCCCCAAGCCACCACAAGGCTGCTGTCCCCCGGCTTCCCCATCTCATGATAGTGCCACCCAGATGCTCACACCAGAGACCCAGGAGTCAATTTTCGTTCTCCCCAACCCTAACAGCGCCACACATCAGCCCTGTTGATCTCATTTCAAAGTATCTCCTGAGCCCTGCTCTCACCACCTCCACCACGTCAGCTCTAGCAGCCACCACTGCCTCTCCAGTGGGGCTCCCAGCCAGTCCCCAGCCCCCTGACTCCAACCTCTCGACATCTTGCTGCAGCCATGTCATCTTTACACACTTGATCTTAGCCAAAAAGGTGAGAAGTGATAAGCCAGGTCATCTTTCTAAACTGTTCCTCTCCCCTCAAAGAAAGACCACTCTAAAGTGGCTCCTATGACAGCCATCATGCATTTAAACTCCATTTCATAGTTTGTAAGACTTTTTATAATCTGACCCTGCTCACCTCTACTCCTATTCCCTCCCTTGTCCGCATTCTAGATGCCACAACTACCCTGGCCTTCTGTCTCTGGATCATTCCAATCCCCAGCTCATTTGGGGGTGTTCATACTCCCTGTCCCTTCTTCCTGGAACACTGCTCCCTGGGGTGTTACTGTGGTCACCTCCTCTCACAACTCATGGGGTAACTTCTTCCAGTCACCCTGTAAAACAGCAACCCACTAACCATGCTCTTCCACTTTGCCTCATTTTATTTGCATCGCAGTAATTACAGAACCTATAATTATCTTATTGGTTTATGTATTTTGTGGGCTTGCCCTTCTCTGGAACACAAGCTGTGTGAGGGCAGTGCTGTCTGACCTGTCCCCACCCAGTCCAGCACCTGGAACAGCACCTGTATCCCAGAGATGCTCCACGCACATCTGCTGCCAAATGCCAGGCGCCAGCAGTGTGGGGTCCAGGGCCCAGCTGGGCGAGTTCAAGGGGCACTTAGCAAGGCGCTCCATCCTGGGGTAGAGTGGGCTGTGTGTAGAAAGAAACAATGTTTGCCATTTAATACCAAGTGATGCGTGGGGCTTCTGGCAAGAAGTTGCTCTCTGGGCACAGCCCCTCGGATCCAGGATGGCAATGCCTGCGGCGATGACCCATGGAGACCCAGCCCAGCCCAGGAGCACTACAGCCAAACTTCCTGCCGCCCGAGGACAAGATGAGCCACCTTGACTATCTCCACCCTGAGACCAATGTGGGCACACGGAAGGAGGCAGCTCAGCTCCTGAGGTGCAGCCCATAGCCCGTCTTCTCCTCTGCTCTGGGATCAGCTCCAGGGGCTCCTGACCAGCCGTGACCCCATTCTGCATTCCTTCTGCCCTCTTTCCCTAGACATCTAGCCACATGGACTGTGTGCTGGGGCAGCGATGGGAAGAAAACAGACATGTTCCTCCTTGAGGTTAGTCTAATCAGGTGGACAACCCCTGGCTCCAGATCTAACGGGGTGGGAGGTGAGGTGCAGCTGACAGAGGGTGCTGCACCCCAACATAACGGGCGGGTCCACTTTGGCGACCGGGAGCCCTGGGTTGAAGGACCTAGGAGTGAGGAGCAGTATAAATCCACTTTCTAGGGGACTCAGAGCAGGGCCATTTCTACCCCTCGCTGGAGGTCACTTCAACTTTCCAGTCTGGGCCTTGGTTTTGCCAGCAGTAAAATCGTTAAGACAAGATATGCGTCTGTGCCCTCTCGTTGGAACTGTAATTGAGGTTTCTGGCAAGAATTGAACATTACTCTGGACGTGTAAGCAGTGGAATTGTGTGCTGACAGCCGAGCAGGGCTGAGTCTTGCTCTGGAAGGAGATGCTTATGCCCAGCTATGCAGAACAAATATTTTAGCACAAGTAACTAAGGCATGTTCTCAATACGACACTAGATGATACTTGCCTTCTGGTCATAAAGCAAAACACATTTCAGATCTCATGGACACTGTAAGACCTTTGGGGAGCCTTGTGTATGTAGGGTGTGTAAAACCAGCCCTGCATTTGAACAGAAAAATCCTCTCTCCCAAGAGGAGCTCTCAGCCTCCTTGCAATTACCCAGAGCCCTCTCTGCTACACAATGGAAACACGGCTCTCCCGTGATCTGGTGTACTGCTTCCAGCTCAGAGCTCCCTCAAGAGTGGATTGACACTCCTTACCGTCCCACGCAGGCCTGCCAGTCACCAAGGTGGACCCCACCCACCGTCATGTTCCCGGGCAGCACCATCTCCTGCACCTCACTTCCCACATGGTCTGTCCTCAAGGAGGACAAAGGCCACATCTGCTTTGTTCCCCATTGTTTTCCCAGACTGCGTTGTTCACTGAGAGACTGCACCTGCTCCCACACCACACTCCACAGCTCTTGTCATTTTCATGGACTCTGGCTAAAAAGTTAAACACTTACTGGCCCCAAAGGAAGAGGCCTTTAAGATGTGTATTCAGACACAGCAAGAGGGACATTGCCAGGAAAATGGCATAAAGGGTTACAAAACTGTGAAGGTAAAAGACAAGTCTAGGTGGATCATGAATGAGATTAAAAATCTCCGAATAAGTGCAAAAGAGGTAATTATCCTCTTTGCACTCAAAAGAGTGTGATAATTTCTTTCCCTCCTCATTGATAGCAGAATTCATAACGTCAGGAATCTTCAATTCACTCCTTCCCCACACTTCTGGCAAGGTTATTTTACATGCTGTTAATACCTAGAACAGCACTCTCCAAACGGAATATAATATATAATTAAAACGTTTCTATAGCCATATTGAGAAAAGTAAAAAGAAACAGGTGAAATTAATTTAAATAACATTTTATTTAGCTTAGTATATCTAAAACGGTATCATTTCAACATATAGTCAATATAAAAATTATTGAGATATTTTGTGTTCTTTTCTTGCAAGTCTTTGAAATCTGTATTTGCAGCACAGCCCTAAAGCACAGCCTGCAAAACAGGGTGTGTGCACCTCAGAGAGGGTACCAAACGATCCTTTATGGAGTGAGAAGAGGACATAAGAACTTACATTTGTATTTTATTTATTTTAAAGTCTAAGAAAGAAATTCACCTTTATAAATACTTAATATTTGAGTAATACTAGCATCATTATTAGGCAAGTTCATCAGGTCAATTATCTTGTAGGGTTTGGACACATTCTGAGATCAGAACCAGAGCTTTATGAGAAGGAAGCCCTCATTTACTCGTTTGCTGTCAAAATATTGCAACCCACTCCACTCTCCACGTGCCTGGTTTAGAGGATGAAAGGATTATCCAGTTTTAACCAAATCAACCTTCACAACAGGAGTGTTCAAGCACTCCTGGGAAGAGGCGGTGGATTAAAGACATGCCCAGCGATGCGAGCCAAGCCAACAATGAGAAAGGACAGAGCACAACCTTCCCAAAATTAAAAACGCCATTCGCACACCACGCAGGACCAGCACACGTCAGGGGGAGAAGCCGGTCCAGAGGCGCTTTGAGGAGTCGGTATCTAGACACCCGAGCAAGTTCAGGGCAAGCGGCCTAACCCGTCAACGTCCTACAGACAACAGAGCCGTCGTCTCTGGGGCGATGTCCCCGCAGGGCCGGGCTGACCAGCGCCTCTACCAGACGGAGGGACCAGGGAGCCGCAGTCGAACAAAGGCGCGTCCCAGGTCACGCAGCCCCGGCCCGGGGCGTCCTGGCGCCCAGGGACGTCGGGACCCCACTGTTTGCGTCCCCAGGCTAGAGCACTGTCTCTCGACACGCTCGACCCCGGGTAGGGGCTTTTCCACTAGGGGCCACCCAACCAGAAGGCAGTCAAAACTCCCCGATCTTCCGGCAGTAGACTCTGCACCTCCGGCATCGGTAACCACGAGTAATAGCCCGGCTCGCTGACAACGTCGAAGAGGTGCATAGACGGGCGGGAGTGTGCGCATTTGGGGACCACGGCCGCCTGGAGGCCCGGCCCGGAGCAGGGGCGCCCTGGCTCGGCCCGCAGCCGGTCTTCGGGGGCTCCGGGTCTACCGCCCCGCGCGGAATCAACCCGCCTCGGCACACCAGCCCCTTAACAGCGCCCCAACGACCGCGCCCCACACTCGGGTATCCCGCACCCTCCGCACCTTTATAAACTGTGGGCGGGATCCCGCCCCTCGCGAGATTTCATATCGCGAGAGACGCAGAGGCACCGCCCCTTTCCCCTTTCTCCTAGAGAGGAGCTCCCCGCCCCTCGCGAGGCGCGGCCCCGTCGCACGCTCGTACGCACGCGCGCGCGGTGGCGTCAGTTCCTGGCGGCGGCGGCGGTGCGCGGTCCTGCTTCCGGTTTCCGCTGCGGCGCGCGGTCAGCTCTCAGGCGCCTCGGGATCATGGCGGCCACCGCCACGATGGCGACGTCGGGCTCGGCGCGGAAGCGGCTGCTTAAAGAGGAAGACATGACCAAAGTGGAGTTCGAGACCAGCGAGGAGGTGGACGTGACCCCCACGTTCGACACCATGGGCCTGCGGGAGGACCTGCTGCGCGGCATCTACGCCTACGGTCGGTGGGCGCGGGCCGCGGGTTGCGGGCCGCGGGCGGGGAGGGAGGCCGAGAC
The DNA here is from genome assembly GCF_021613505.1 of Equus quagga. Taxonomy (NCBI): domain Eukaryota; kingdom Metazoa; phylum Chordata; class Mammalia; order Perissodactyla; family Equidae; genus Equus; species Equus quagga. The sequence goes on along the minus strand of NC_060277.1, from coordinate 113,712,844 downwards.
TGAGGGTCCCCGGCCGGCCCCGGGGTCCGGACCTCGGAGCCGAGGGCGGGCCGCTGACGGGCGACCGCCGCCCCCAGCACGCCGTCCCACCCCGCGTCTGCGTCGGTAGCTTCGGTGTTGTCTTCGGGTCAGAGCACCGTGCCGGGTCCAGCGAGGGCTGCAGAGCCTTCCGGGCCCTCGGAGTCATTCATTCCGCCGGTAACTGTCCTGTACCTGCCAGGTGCTGGGGACGTGCGCGGCTCTAGGCACTGGGGTTAGCGGTGGACCAGACAGGCTGCTGCCCTTAGAGAGCTCAAGTTGTGTTTGGGAGGACAGCGTAGAGCCCGCCTGCTTCAGGTGGCGGTCATGGCCGTGAAGAAGATAAAGCGGGATGATTGAACGAAGTTGACTAGGGGGAGGAGAGAGGCAGAGTAGTAGGGGAACTAGGTGAGGGGGCTCCCAGAACGGGCTGACATATGAGCTGAGATCTGGATTAAGGAGGCTTTGTGAGAAGACTGTAGTAATACTGGGCAGAGCGAGCAGCTGGTGCCAGGGCCCTGCAGCCCTGAGCCGAGTGCATTCCAGGAAAAAAAGCAGCCTCCTGTCTGGGGAGCCTAGGGCTAAGTTTGGAGAAAGAGGCAGGGGCCAGATCTTGCACAGCGTCGTGTGAGGTGTTAAAGAGCTTGACTTTTATTTCTAAGAGTGGTGGAAGCCATCGGAGCGTTTTAAGCAGGAAAGTGACACGATCAGACTTAGAGTTCCAGAGGTCAGCCTGGGTGTCCGTGGATTTGAGGGGAGGAGAGGCAGGAGAGGCAGCGGGGAGATGAGCTGGGCTTCTGCTCCACGCAGACAAAATTTCTGTCCTTCAGCCTGGTTCATTCAGCACCTGCTTCTTGAGAGCTCAGTGGTTGGGTTAGGCATAGGGGCTTAAAAAAAGATACCATCTCTGCCCCAGGGAGCCTACAGTGTGTGGTTGTAAACATGCTGTCCCAGTGGTTAGAGCTCATTTTTTATGTTTTTATTTACAGGTTTTGAGAAACCCTCAGCAATCCAGCAGCGAGCTATCAAGCAGATAATTAAAGGGAGAGACGTCATCGCACAGTAAGTCTGCTTGCACAGAGCAGGGATGAGATGCTAGGAAAGCCAAGGTGGTTAAATGCTGTGGGATGACAGCTTCTCGCAGTTTTCGTGCACTCGGTACCAGCTCTTCCCTTGCCTTCAGCCACAGGGTGTTTTGCGTGTTTTTATGTTTGTGTCCTCTACTCCGGAAAGCCTTCATCTTTTTAATCAGCTTTACTTACATGTCAGTCGGCATGTGCAATTGTATGTAATACTCTTTTAATAGCTTTATGCCTGATTTGCCTAATTTTTAAAGACTCGTTTACAAAAAAAAATTATTTTTGGAGGAGAGTTTTAATCTAAACTCATAGAAAAGAATTATATTTATATAAGGAGGAGTCTGTCTCTTTCTGCCGCCTGTAACACCTACTGGAGTTAAGGGATTCTGTAGCTCCATCACCCCCTGACGCAAAAGCCACATCTGCCGTCTTTGTCACCCGGGGTTTAAAAGCAGCAACTCGGTGCCTGAGTCCCACTCCCTGGCAGTTAGGGTGTTGTTGGTCTTTTGTGGGGGGTGGGGCGTCTGCTGGAAGAAGCTGCTCCGGTGCTTCTGCGGCGCAGCCCCTGGGAGCACTGTGCGGGGGTTGCGTGATGGGGACGGGGGCATGTAGCCCAGCGTGCTAAACCCACTTCTCTGTGTTTTCTCTGATAGATCTCAGTCTGGTACAGGCAAAACAGCCACCTTCAGTATCTCTGTCCTCCAGTGTTTGGATATTCAGGTAATTTGTTGCTCCTAAAACAAAGCTCTCTTTAATCTTGAGAAATACTTCCTTTTTTTTCTATAACTACAGTGTTCAAAAAGTGCAGTTTGTAAATGTCGCTAATTTAAAATTTTTTAATTGACTCAAATTTTTTAAGAGAATCTTAATTGCCCACTAATACCTGAACTGACATTAATACTTTGTCATAAATCCTTTTTTATTTAAACTGGGAGATTTTTTAAACTAGGGGAAATTCTTGTCTGCAAACAAGAATCCTGAGCCTTACATCCCATTATTGCTCGATTTGTCGTTTGAGTAACATTCGGGTTCACTTACCTCTGTTGGAAATCTTATGTGTGGGTAATGTGCAGTAAGGTTCAAAACAGATCTGAGTCTGGATTAGTGCAGTCTACCTTGAAAATACTGAGGATTCTCTCTTTTCTGACAAATTATTTTACCAGGTTCGTGAAACCCAAGCTTTGATCTTGGCTCCAACGAGAGAGTTAGCTGTACAGATCCAGAAGGTGAGATCGTTAAAGATGACAGTGTCACATTTCAAGTATTGCTTTATAATTCAGTTGTAAAAGGCCAGCTGTAAAGACTTAATCTAATCCTGTGTTTCTATTCCCTCGAATTTTTTCTCCTGATTCCTAACGTTTTGCCATAAATTGCTGGTTTGTACTAAGTCATTTTTAGTGTAGCGGTGTTATTCTAATAATTTTTGCAGTCTCAGAATTGTAAGTTTTTCAACAAAAAAGCCATTTCAATAAAAAATAATTGTAATAAAGATCCTAAATAAAAAAAAGTAGTACTTAGATATTACAGTTACATATTATACTTACATATTATAAACGTTTTGGAAGGATATATGTTAAAATGTTAATATTGTCTCTAGTTGGGTAGGATTATGAATGTTACATATTTATATATGTAATTCTATAAATAATACAGATTTTTCTATAATTAACATGTATTTGTAATAAGAAACCAGCAAGACTAACTTTATTTTGGTGCAGAAAAGAATAGAAGGAGGAGAGTTGGGCTCTCTGGTTTATGGTGTAAATATGGCGTCAGTAACACTTGGTGGTCATCATAAATTAGAATAGGAGTGATCTTCATTTTGGGAAACTCAGATGTTTCCGATTTCCTAGTGGTCTCGAGGCAGGCCCTGGACGTGCATCTGTGTTTTAATTCAGGGTTTGCTTGCTCTGGGTGACTACATGAACGTCCAGTGCCATGCCTGTATCGGAGGCACCAACGTGGGGGAGGACATCAGGAAACTGGACTACGGACAGCATGTTGTCGCTGGCACACCTGGGCGTGTCTTTGGTAAGCATTTTTGTCTATAAAAATTGTGCTGCAAATTGTAATAGTAAAAAGTGCATAAGCGATACAGGACCCTTGTCATTTGACGTGCTGCGTGCTGGGTTTGCATTTGGGTAACTTGTAGGAAGTGGAGGGAAGGTCTCTGAAATGCTGTGAAAACCAGATGGAATGGCTAGCTCTTTCCTCATAGCCTGAGGGCTCATTGTTTCAAAATCTAATGTTATAGATATGATTCGGCGCAGAAGTTTGAGGACACGAGCTATCAAGATGTTGGTTTTGGATGAGGCTGATGAAATGTTGAATAAAGGTAGGAGTAACAAAAGAATTTTCTACTGACGTGTAATTGTTAAATTTTCACAGCATGCAATTGAAACGTGGAGCTAATGGAAGTGTTCTGAATATAGGTAGTGTTTTCTTTGTGCAAAACAATTGTACTTTGGGGGCAATTATGAATGTAAAACTTGTATTTTGATCTTTTTTATGGTAGGGCTTTGTAAGACTTTGTAAGACTTTGTAACAACCTGGGCTGCCAAAGAGGAGTGGGCCCAACATTAACCACTAGGCTATCAAGGCTGGCTCTACCAGTCATTTTTTTAAGATAAATTTCTAGAATTGGGATGTATACTATTTAGGCTTTTTATGTGTTTCTACCAGAATGTTTCAGAACAAATATGTTAGGACCCCTAAGTGATAGCAGTTGTGTTGGTGCGGTGGTTGGGAAATGCATAATGACAGGTGTCACCCTGAGTTCAGTAACCTTGTTCCCCATGTGAAACAGCTGGGGACAATGCTTTGCAGTGTCTTCGCCTTCCCCTACCTGCACACACCCTCCCCCTCCGTCTCCACCTCCATCCCAGGGGTTTGGGCAGGTGTCTCCATAGACGTCGGGGTCGCCTGGCATGGAGGCAGTATTTTGCTTCTGACATTAACCAGTAACACACCTGGCGGTCTTCTCCTTTGTTTTCCTGGGTGTCTAGTTCCTGAGTGGTTCCTTCAGGTACTAGGGCCCAGTGCTGTCCTGAGGAGCTGCCTCCAGCCCTCCCTATGCGTGGGCCTCTCATCAGACGCCTGCTCTTCAGTTCAGTTAGACGTGCTCTGACCACAGAGCCCTCTGATGGTTTCCCCTGTGCTGAGGAAGCTGTGGTTTGTAGGTGTCTCCTTGTGGTCTTGTCCCTAGGGCAGCGCTTCTCTAAGTGACGGTCCAGACCGGCAGCGTCCGTGTCACCTGGGAACTTGTTAGAAATGCAGATTCTGGGACTTCATCATCTGTGCAATCAGAACCCCGCAGTCTGTTACCAAGCTCTTGGGGACCCCCTGCCCATGGGCATTTCTCACACACTTAACGTCCTAACCCCATCCTGCCCGGGCCTGGCAGAGGTTGTGGTATAGTGACCTGTGGGCCAGGTCCTGCTTGCCGATGGATTTTATTCAGCCTCCATATTAAATAATGTAAATTGGTTGCATTATTTGATTGGGAGGTTTTTTAAATCGAGGTATAATTGACATGTAACATTATATTAGTTTCAGGTGTACAACATAATGATTTGATATTTGTGGGAGATTTTTTTCAACTGGGACACTTTAAAAAAAAAATTCAGATCTCTGAATTCTCTTAAAATGTGGAGACCTGGTCACAGTGGACACAAATCCTCGCAGGGCAGTGCAGCTGGAACTGAGTCGTGACCGCCTACAGGCGTCTGAGGTTGTGGGTGACTCGGGGCTAGGGTTTCTGTTGCTTTTTTTTTTTAATATTTTTTTCTTTATTAAGATTATGATAGTTAACAACCTTGTGAAATTACAGTTGTACATTATCATTAGTCATGTTGTAGGTACACCGCTTCACCCTTAGTGCCCTCCCCCCACTCCCCCTTTCCCCTGGTAACCACCGATCAGTTCTCTTTGTCTATATGTTAACTACCACCTATGAGTGGAGTCATACAGAGTTCGTCTTTCTCTGTCTGGCTTATTTCACTCAACATAATACCCTGAAGGTCTATCCATGTTGTTGTGAATGGGATGACTTTGTCCTTTTTTATGGCTGAGTAGTATTCCGTTGTATGTATATACCATATCTTCTTTATCCAGTCGTCAGTTGCTGGGCACTTAGGTTGGTTCCATGACTTGGCTATTGTGAATAATGCTGCGATGAACATAGGGGTGCATGGGACTCTTGGGATTGCTGATTTCAGGTTCTTAGGATAGATACCCAGTAGTGGGATGACTGGGTCATAGGGTATTTCTATTTTTAACTTTTTGAGAAATCTCCATACTGTTTTCCACAGTGGCTGCACCAGTTTGCATTCCCACCAACAGTGTATGAGGCTTCCTTTTTCTCCACAACCTCTCTAACATTTGTCACTCTTGGTTTTGGATATTTTTGCCAATCTAACGGGTGTAAGGTGATATCTTAGTGTAGTTTTGATTTGCATTTCCCTGATGATTAGGGATGATGAACATCTTTTCATGTGTCTCTTGGCCATCCTTATATCTTCTTTGGAGAAATGTCTGTTCATGTCCCCTGCCCATTTTGTGATTGGGTTGTTTGATTTTTTGTTGTTAAGCTGTGTGAGATCTTTGTATATTATGGATATTAATCCTTTGTCGGATAAGTAGCTTGTAAATACTTTTTCCCAATTAGTGGGCTGTTTTTTTGTTTCAATCCTGTTTTCCCTTGCCTTGAAGAAGCTCTTTAGTCTGATGAAGTCCCATTTGTTTATTCTTTCTATTGTTTCCCTCATCTGAGGAGTTATAGTGTCCGAAAAGATTCTTTTGAAACTGAGGTCAAAGAGTGTACTGCCTATATTCTCTTCTAGAAGACTTGTTTCAGGCCTAATCTTTAGGTCTTTGATCCATTTTGAGTTTAATTTTGTGAATGGTGAAAAAGAATGGTCGATTTTCATTCTTTTACATGTGGCTGTCCAGTTTTCCCAGCACCATTTGTTGAAGAGACTTTCTTTTCTCCATTGTAGGCCCTCAGCTCCTTTGTCAAAGATTAGCTGTCCATAGATGTGAGGTTTTATCTCTGGGCTTTCAATTCTGTTCCATTGATCTGTGGACCTGTTTTTGTACCAGTACCATGCTGTTTTGATCACTGTAGCTTTGTAGTATGTTTTGAAATCGGGGATTGTGATGCCTCCGGCTTTGTTTTTCTTACTCAGGATTGCTTTAGCAATTCGCGGTCTTTCGTTTCTCCATATGAATTTTAGGATTCTTTGTTCAATTTCTGTAAAGAATGCCCTTGGGATTCTGATTGGGATAGCGTTGAATCTGTAGATTGCTTTAGGTAGTATGGACATTTTGACTATGTTTATTCTTCCCATCCATGTGCATGGAATGTCTTTCCATCTCTTTATGTCGTCATCAATTTCTTTCAGGAAAGTCTCGTAGTTTTCATTGTATAAATCTTTCACTTCCTTGGTTAAATTTATCCCAAGGTATTTTATTCTTTTTGTTGCGATTGTGAATGGGATTGAGTTCTTGAGTTCTTTTTCTGTTAGTTCATTGTTAGTGTATAGAAATGCTACTGATTTGTGTATGTTGATTTTATACCCTGCAACTTTGCTGTAGCTGTTGATTGTTTCTAATAGTTTTCCTATGGATTCTTTGGGGTTTTCTATATATAAGATCATGTCGTCTGCAAACAGCGAAAGTTTTACTTCTTCGTTGCCTATTTGGATTCCTTTTATTTCTTTTTCCTGCGGAATAGCTCTGGCCAACACCTCCAGTACTATGTTGAATAGGAGTGGTGAAAGTGGGCACCCTTGTCTTGTTCCTGTTCTCAGAGGGATGGGTTTCAGTTTTTGTCCATTGAGTATGATGTTGGCTGTGGGTTTGTCATATATGGCCTTTATTATGTTGAGGTATTTTCCTTCTATACCCATTTTATTGAGAGTTTTTATCATACATGGATGTTGGATCTTGTCGAATGCTTTCTCTGCATCTATTGAGATGATCATGTGGTTTTTGTTTCTCATTTTGTTAACGTAGTGTATCATGTTGATTGACTTGCGGATGCTGAACCATCCCTGTGTCCCTGGTATAAATCCCACTTGATCATGGTGTATAATCTTTTTGATGTATTGCTGTATTCGGTTTGCCAAAGTTTTGTTGAGGATTTTTGCATCTGTGTTCATCAGTGATGTCGGCCTGTAGTTTTCCTTCTTTGTGTTGTCCTTGTCAGGTTTGGGGATCAGGGTGATGTTGGCTTCATAGAATGTGTTAGGGAGTGCTCCATCTTCCTCAATTTTCTGTAATAGTTTGAGAAGGATAGGTATTAAATCTTTGAATGTTTGGTAGAATTCTCCAGAGAAGCCGTCTGGTCCTGGACTCTTATTTTTGGGGAGGTTTTTGATTACTGTTTCTATTTCTTTGCTTGTGATTGGTCTATTCAGATTCTCTATTTCTTCCTGATTCAGTTTGGGGAGGTTGTATGAGTCTAGGAATTTATCCATGTCTTCTAGGTTGTTCAATTTGTTGGCATATAGTTTTTCATATATTCTCTTATGATCCTTTGTATTTCTTCGGTATCTGTTGTGATTTCTCCCGTCTCATTTCTAATTTTATTTATTTGAGACTTCTCTCTTTTTTTCTTAGTGAGTCTGGCTAAGGGTTTATTGATTTTGTTAATTTTTTCAAAGAACCAACTCTTCGTTTCATTGATCCTTTCTACTGTCTTTTTTGTTTCAATATCGTTTATTTCTGCTCTAATTTTTATTATTTCCCTCCTTCTACTGACTTTGGGCTTTGTTTGTTCTTTTCCTAATTCTGTTAGGTGTCGTTTGAGGTTGTTTATGTAAGATTTTTCTTGCTTATTGAGGTGAGCCTGTATTGCAATGAATTTCCCTCTTAGGACTGCCTTTGCTGCGTCCCAAATAAGTTGGTATGGTGTGTTTTCATTTTCATTTGTCTCCAGATAATATTTGTTTTCTTCTTTAATTTCTTCAATAATCCATTGTTTGTTCAGTAGCATGTTGTTTAGTCTCCACATTTTTTCCCCTTTCCCAGCTTTATCCTTGTAGTTGATTTCTAGTTTCATAGCATTATGATCCAAAAAGATGCTCAATATTATTTCAACCCTCTTGAACTTATTGATGCTTGCTTTGTTTCCCAAGATATGGTCTATCCTTGAGAATGTTCCATGCGCACTTGAGAAGAATGTGTAACCTGCTGTTTTTGGATAAAGTGTTCTATATATATCTATTAAGTCCATCTGGTCTAATTTTTCATTTAATTCTATAATTTCCTTGTTGATTTTCTGTCTGGATGATCTATCCATTGGTGTTAATGGGGTGTTGAGGTCCCCTACTATTATTGTATTGTTGTTGATGTCTCCTTTTAGTTTTGTTAATAGTTTCTTTACAAATTTTGGTGCTCCTGTGTTGGGTGCTTATATATTTATAAGTGTTATGTCATCTTGGTGGAGTGTCCCTTTTATCATTATATACTGCCCCTCTTTGTCTTTCTTTTTCTGTTTTGCTTTGAAGTCTACTTTCTCTGATATAAGTATGGCAACACCTGCTTTCTTTTTGTTCATTATTAGCTTGGAGTATTGTCTTCCATCCCTTCACTCTGAGTCTGTGTTTGTCTTTGGGGCTGAGGTGTGTTTCCTGGAGGCGGTTTCTATTGCTTTTAACTGTTGGCGTCCAGGACTCCTGGGGTCAGGCCGTGATCCCCAGAGCACTCCAGGGAGAGGGTGGGCAGTGGGAGAAGGGAGGGAAGGCGAGGATTTAGGCCAGCTCTGTAGAAAAGATTCCTTATGAAATCGTATACCTTGCAATCAGAACTGCACCTAATTAAATGTGAGCATTTGACATGTAACTTCTCCTTCAAAGTGTGCAGCCTGAAAAATTCCCAGTTTGTCTTATTCTTTGTGCCAGGTTTCAAAGAGCAGATTTACGATGTGTACAGGTACCTGCCCCCAGCCACACAGGTGGTGCTCATCAGCGCCACGCTGCCTCATGAGATTCTGGAGATGACCAACAAGTTCATGACGGACCCCATCCGCATCCTGGTAAAACGGTAAGAGTGCCCTGCTTCTTGAGTGGTACTAAAATACACAACATGGCTCGAATTTGGGTTTCAAAATGAGAAAATTTGATTTAGTTTTCTTTTTTGAAAAGGCAGCTTTTAATACATACACCCCCTCTTTGATCCAGTAATTCCAATTTTAAAAATGACCTGATCGCATTTATTTATCAGTGTTTTGGGAGTAGAATGTGTATACTATTGAACAGTCAGATGTTTTGTTTAGAACCATATACAGGGTGGCAGCAGTTGTTAGAGGCTCAGACTGATGCAGAGCTTGGGACCGAGTGGGAGAAGTGCCAGCTTCTAGGAGGATGTGGCTGGGCAGGAGGTGGGGGTTAATGACCAGCCTCGTGGAGCTGCTGGAGATTGGACCGTACCTGGAACAGTGCCTGGCCTGCGTGCATCCTCCAATCTTGGTTGGAAGAATGAGTTAAGAGAATTTGTCTTTGTTCTCCAGTGATGAATTGACCCTAGAAGGCATCAAGCAGTTTTTTGTGGCGGTGGAAAGAGAAGAGTGGAAATTTGACACTTTGTGTGATCTCTACGACACGCTCACCATTACTCAAGCGGTCATCTTCTGTAACACCAAGAGGAAGGTACTTGGCTCTCTCAGAGCTTAGCTCTGTAACCTCCTGTGTCACAAACTGAAGATGGGTTCTGTGAAGAACTGAGGTCACACTTTTTCTCTCGAGGGCCAGAAGTTCGTGCTTTAGGCTTTGTGGGTGCCTGGTCTTTGGCAACTACTCAGCTCTGCCTTTAACGTGAAATCCCCCATGGATGATACGTGAACAGACGTGTCCGGTGTTCAGAAGTGTTGATGCTGGCTTGGGACCCGAGGCTCTGGGGTGTTGGTTTTAGGGGGGACCCAGGCCTAGGTTTTTGTAATCGCCCCAGGTGATGCTCATATGCAGGCAGAACTGAGAACCACTGGTAGCTTTGCAGAAGGTAAAGGAGTTGGGCCGAATTCCAAACAAAGATTGGAATTTAAATTTCAAATGAGAATAGTGAGATATGGTCTCTTTAGTTTCTCCTAAAGAAATTTACATGGAACAAATTAAGAGAATGTTTGCTGCAGTATTTGCCAGGCAAAGTTGTTTTTTACACATCCAGTTAAGATTAGTCAGAGTTTTAAGAGCACTTGCTTTATGAGTATTCACGTTGGTTCTGCAAATCATTGAAATAAAGTCCTGAATACAATGTCTAATTTGGTTTATGAGCGTACAGTAGCATCTGCTGATTTGATTTGCAGGTTGACTGGCTGACGGAGAAAATGAGGGAAGCCAACTTCACCGTGTCGTCCATGCACGGGGACATGCCTCAGAAGGAGCGAGAGTCCATCATGAAGGAGTTCCGGTCCGGCGCCAGGTGGGTTGGCTGGCCTCTCCCCCGAGGCTGGCCCTGCTGGTCAGAATTCGCTGGCCTCCTGTCGTTACCTGAGTTAGTTCCACGACCCCGAGCCCTCCTCTCACGGCTGAGTGCAAGGAGGTCAGATCAGCTGGTAAGTGGGCGGCCACTGCTGCTGGGATAGGGTAGGTCGAGGTGATAGCCAGCCCTAACTATGTGGGTTGGTTGCCTCAGTTAGAAGTGTATTTCTTCATTTCCAAATGGGGATTTTCTGTTTATCTTTCTGTAATTGGTTTTTAGCTCAACTTCCACTGGTTCAGAGGTCATGGTTTGTGTGATTTCCTTCTTCTGACGTGTATTCAGACTTGCCTTGTGGCCCAGCACACGGTCTGGTGCTTGAACAGGACAGGTCCTGTGCGGGTGTTGGCACACGGTGTCCTAGGCGTGCCCAGTAGATTTCAGTTGCTAATTGTGATTTCAAGCCATGTGGATCCTTAGCTTTTCTTTTCTGTTTCACTGTTTGGTGAGGATTGAGAGTGTTGTGGAGGAGGTTATTCATCTGTGTTCCGTTGGCTCCTGCTTTATTTCTCACGAGACCGTGCCTAGGAGTGTAGTTACTGCCTGCCTGGAGCCTGTGGCTTTGATCGTGGGAGTGTCCGCTTTCTCTGTGGTGTGCCTTCTCTCTCCAGGTCTGCCTTATCTGGTTAGTGTCTGCTCCCTGTGTCCTCCCTTCTTTTCCATCCTGCTGTGACCTTAACCTGTGCATGGATTTTGTGCTAACAGCATGGAGTTGGGTTTTGGTTTTGTTTTTCTTTTAGGCTATTGATAATCGCTGTTTTTTAATTGGAGGCTTTAGACCAGTTTTGTTTAATGTAAATACTAATATATTTGCTTTTAAATTGACCATCTTATAAGCACATTTTACTTGTCATATTACTTCTGTGATTTCTTTTTTCTTTTTTTTCTTTTTGTTTTTTTCTTTTTGAAGAAGATAAGCCCTGAACTGCTAACATCTATTGCCAATCCTTGTCTCTTTTTTCCTGAGGAAGATTGGTGCTGAGCTAACTTCTGTGCCCATCTCCCTCTAATTTTTTATGTGTGAGATGCCTTTCCCAGCACGGCTGGATAAGTGGTTGTACGTCTACACCCGGGGATCCGAACTGGTGAACCCTGGGCCACCGAAGCAGAGTGCACGAATTTATCCGCTACACCACTGGGCCAGCCCTTATTTTGGTATTTGGTTTTTTTTTAATTGTTCCTTTTCCCCACTTCTTATTTTGGAAGATGTTTATTTACGTCGTTTAGTAGTCGCTCTGGGGAGTGCAGCGGGAGTCTGTGTTGTCAGCATCTCAGTTACAGGTCCTTTTTCCGTCCTCCCCGATAGCACAGAGAACTTGAAACACTGACTTCAGTGACCCCCAGGCTTCTGTGTTTGTTGTCATGTGTTTTAATTTACATATGTTTCAAACCCAAGATATTTTCCTTTATATAATAAAATGTATCTACATTTAGAAACATATTTACCGTATTTGTTGCTCCTTTTTCTTTTATCTCTGAATTTCTGTTTGGGTAAATTTCCTTCTGTCTGAAGAATGTCCTTTTGGATTTACTTTAGTTTGGGTCTGCTGGTGACAAAGTGTCTGTTTTAGTTTGTCTGAAAATGTCTCCTTCACCGTGAAACGTCTCCTTGTGCTGTCTTAAAGGGGGCACTTGCTGAGGTAGGATTCTAGGTTGACGTTGCGTCTTTTCTGCGCTTTAATGAAGAATTCGTTGTTGTTTGGCTCCGCTGCTTCTGTTGGGAAGTCAGCTGCTGGTCCAGGCGCTGCTCCGTTACGGACTGTCTTTTTGGCAGGCTGCTGTCTTGGTTTGCTTGTCTTTGTGTTTTGTTTCAGCAGTTTTGACTCTCACGGGTCTGCGTGTGGGGCTGGCCTCTTTCTCCTTTTGGCTCCGCTGTGCCTTCTTATCCCTCAGGTATTGCTTTGGCCCCATTCTTCCTCTCCTCTCCCACTCTGATTGATTCTACGTGATTATACAGCAGTGACACCTCTCCTGTGTTTTTGAACTTCTTTCTCTTGCTGTCCCTTAATGCTTTGCTTCTAGACCAGCGATGTCCAAAAGAAATACAGTTCAAGCCACATATGTAATTAAAGTTTTCTGGCAGCCACTTTAAAACGGATAAGAAGAGGTGAAGTTGCTTTTTAATAATGTATTTAACCCAATATAGCATATCATTTCAACATGTAATCAGAACTGAAATTATTTTTTTTGGTTTTTGTTTTTCTGTACTAAGTATTCAAATTCCAGTGTGCATTTTATGCTTAAAGAGCGCCTCATTTCAGACCAGCCATGTTGCAGGTGCCTGGCAGGCAGGTAGGCTGGCAGCCTCAGTATCAGACAGTTGGGTTGTGCTATGGCAGGTTCTGTCCTGTAGGAAGGACAGAGTGGTGTGAGTTGCATTTCAGACTTGAAGATACTGTGCGCATGGCACCAAAATCAGTAAGGCTCCCGTTCTTATTTTTGCTAGGCAGAGGTCAAGTGTCTTTCCCAATGTTTGGTGTGGGACTGGCTTTAAACAATTGAGTGCAGTATAGTAAAAGATAGCTGATTTTTTCTCAGATGGTGCACATGACCTCAGTAACTAAATATACCAAATGCCCCTTTCTGGTGCTGTCCCTCACACTTCACGCCTGTTTTGGACTCGTAGCCCGTCTTACACTTTTATGATGAAGGTGATTGCCTCAGATGCCTTTTCTGTTTGCAGTCGAGTGCTCATTTCTACAGACGTCTGGGCCAGGGGGTTGGACGTCCCTCAGGTGTCCCTCATCATCAACTACGACCTGCCCAACAACAGAGAGTTGTATATACACAGGTACGGGTGCAAGCTTTTCATGGCTTCGCTCTTGTTGGTAGATTTACTGAAATATTTTTTGCTGTATTTACTAAAGTGATTTTGCTTTATTCTTGAAGAATCGGGCGATCAGGTCGATATGGCCGAAAGGGTGTGGCCATTAATTTTGTGAAGAATGACGACATCCGCATCCTGCGAGACATTGAGCAGTACTATTCCACTCAGATCGACGAGATGCCGATGAACGGTAAGGGAGGGCAGCCAGCCACTGCTGCCGCTGGACAGAGAGTGTCCAGTTCTCATGTGGGGCACTTGAGCTTTTTCTCCTTTTTTGTTATGAGAAGTCTGCTGTGAGCCTTTAGTTAAATTTACAAGTTTTCATTTTGTTTGCATTATTCCTTAATGCATATCTGCCTTGCTTTCAGTTGCTGATCTGATCTGAAGAGTCTGCTCTGCTGGAGATGGTTGGGAAACGTCTGCCTGTGTTGGACTCCCGTTTGGAACTGTTGAGGAGCAGTTCCTGTTTCATGGGGTGCGTGTGAACTCTGTCACAGCTCCACAAGACGTGCACTGTGGATTCTGCTTCCTTTTCTTACCTGTATGTAAATATTGCACGGCTTTACATCTTTTTCATTAAACATTTAGAAGTTTTCCCATAAGCTCTAATTTGTATCTCTGAGGGTGCCACTTGCTTTGCTGTAACCTGCTGTAAAATCTTGGGCAGGTCATTTCACTCCATCTTCTGAGCTTTACAGTGGAAGTAGTAAAACTGCCTGGCCTCTCCCCTCCCAGAGCTGACTGGGATGGTAAAGTTCATCAGATGATTCTAACTCAAGGCATCTGAAGTGGTGGAGTTTGTGAAAGGAATTTCCTCCGTGAATTCCCAGCAAAAAGTGATTATACGGGGACTCAGATAACAGTGCATTTGGGCACTTAGCAATGGCAAAGGAAGTGACACCACAGCCCTGGCCCCGTGCCATTAGGCTCCGTCTCCTACCAAGGAGGCGGCAGGCAAGCGGGAACAGGCATACCTGGTACCTGATCCCCTCTCTTAGGGAGCGGAGGGAGGCAATTAGGAGGTGGAGGAACTGAGACCATAAATACTTTTCTTTGGGTTGGCCTTGGGTCTTTGTAGCCAGGCATGGAGGAGCAAGATAAGGAGCACTAGGGGAGCAACTGGAAGGAAGGAGTCACCGCCAGCAAGACTTACTCGGGGTTAATGAGCCCCCCGTGTCACGGAGGAGGAGGCAGGGTGGCACGTGGGGCATCGTTGGTGACTCGGAGGAGATGGTAGGAAACAGGAGGAAGAAGGTAAGACCCTGAGCAGCTCAGCCTAACTCCGATGCTGTCTAGGAAAGATAACAACTAGAAAATCAGACAGTCATGGAAATGCCCAGCTCTGCTGCTGATTCACAAGTGGAATGTGATTGTCAAAGGTTTACTAACCGTTAACCTTCAATCTTGGCAGAGGTGTGGAAAACGTGGCCGTGGTGTCAGTAGGTACAGACTTCCTGGAAAGCAGCCTGGCTCTTGGGCAGTAGGAGTGAGCAGAATGTTGTTTCCTTTTGAGGCATAATTCTGCCTCAGGCAGTGGTCTGAATGTGGACTGCGCAGGTGCCTCACCACATGGACTGCCGCACCAGGAAAGGAGGCGAGTGCTCCTCGCCGGGGGCCTGGTGTGGGAAGTGATGGAACATTTGCAGGTGGATGGAGGGTTTTGGGAGGGCAGCCAGGGCCACTAGCCTTACAGACCAAATGGGTTCAGCCGTAGTCGATGGCGGCTGAGTGTTAAGAGAAACGAGGGGGCTGGTGAGTCTTGAATAGAAATGTTCACAGCATTATTCCTAGTAGCCAGAAAGTGGACATAACTCAGACGTCCACCAATTGAAAACTGGTAGTAAGTCCATGTGATGGATATTATTCTGCAATAAGAAGGAACAAAGTGCCGACATGCTACAACATGGATGAACCTTGAAGATAAGCTAAGTGAAGCCAGTCACAGAAGACCACATACTGTGTGGTTCCATTTACATGAAATGTCCCAAATGGGCTAGTCTGTGGAGACAGGTGAGTGGTTACCAGGGGCTGAGGGGGTGAGGGGAATGCGGAGTGACTACTAATGGGCACAGGGTTTCTTTGGGGTGATTAGATATTCTAGAATTAGATAGCGGTAATGGTTGCACAATTCTGTGAATGTGCTAAAAATTACCGAATTGTACATTTTAAAGTGGTGAATTGTATGTGAACTATACGTCAGTTAAAAATCAGGTGGGGAATCTAACACGTCCTCTAAAATTATATTTAAAAACAAAAGGCGTGAATGGGGGGTAAATTGTCTAAAAACCAAAATTAGAAGACCAATTGTTAGACTGGATTATAAAACAAGACACATCTATGCACTGCTCACAACAAACACAAAGGCACAAATAAGTGAGAAGATGGAGAAAAATACACATGGTAACACACGCACCGAAGCAAACCTGGAGTGGTTGTGTCAGCGTTGGACAAGGTAGATTTCACAGCAAAGAATGTGACCAGGGGCAAAGAGGGTCATTTCATAGCCATGAAGGTAATTCATCAAAATGATGTCCCAGTCCTAAATGTCTATGCACCTAGTAACGGAGCTTCAAAATGCAGGAAGTGCAGGAAGCAAACACTGATGAAACTGCAGGGAGAAACAGACAAACCCACAACTACAACTGGAGCTTCCAGTAGCCCTCTCAGGGTCAAGGCGTGATGTCCTCATCCCTTCCATCAACATTACTCTGTACGTTTGGCCAGGGAAATAAGGCAAGAAGAGGGAATAGAAGGCATCCGCATTGGAAGGGAAGACATCTTTATTCACAGATGATGTGACCCTTTATGGAGAAAATCCTAAGGAATCTACAACAGAGCGACTAGAACTAACCGTGGAGCATAGGAGAGACGGCAGCATACGAGGTCAGCATTCGGAGAGCACCTGTAGTCCCACATGCTAGCAGTGACCATTTGGAAAGGGAACTTTTAAAACAGTTCATGGTATCATCAAACATGAAATACTTGGGGACAAAAGATCTGCAAGCTCTGTGCTTTGAAAACCACAAAACCCTGCTGTGAGAAATTAAAGATGTCAGTGAATGAGAGTGATGCTGTCTTCAAGGATTAGAAGAGTCAACATTGTTGAGATGTCTGTTCTCCCCAAGTTGATCTACAGATTCAACACAACCAACTCAAAATACTGAGACTTAGTATTTTTGGTAAAAATTTACAAAATGATTCTGAAATTTATATGGAAATACAGATCCAGCTAGTCAAAACAACTTTGAAAAAGTGAGCAAAGTTGGACTTTAGCTCCCAGATATCAAGAACTACTACAAAGCCACAGTAATAAGGACATAAGGATAGACACATACAGATCCCTGGATACAATAGAAAGTCCAGAAATAGACACAGGTTTATATGAAAGGATTTTCAACAAAAGTACAGAGGCAGTTCACTGGAGAAAGAATCCTATTTTTAACAAATGGTGCCAGAACAATTGGATAGCCATATGCAAAAAAGAAAAAGCCTTGACCATTACTTCATAGCATATACAAAAACTAACTTGAAATGTGAGACCTAAAATTATAGAACTTGTAGAAGAAAACGAGAAGTTTTAGTAGCTTTGGATTTGGCAAAGGTTTCTTTAAAAGGACATAAAAATAATTATAAACTGGCCTCATCAAAATTAAAAACTTTTACTCTTCAAAAGACGTTCTGAAAGTAAAAAGGCAAACCACGGCCTGGGAGAAAACATTCGTGCCCCATACACCAACATGGGCATACCACCAGGATATATAAAGCACTTGTGTGTGGCAGGACAGAGCGGTTCCCCAAGATGCCCACGTCCTAAGGCCTGGACCCTGGGGATATGTCACAGTAAATTGCAAGAGGCACTTTGCAGGTGTAATTAAGTTACAGATTTTGAGATGAGATGATCCTGGATTATCCAGTTGGACCCAAACTAATCACACGAGCCCTTAAGAGTCCAGAATATTCTTGGCTGCAGTCAGTCAGAGGGTGACGTGGTGGACAAGGAGGCAGCAGAGATTCTCAGGCGTGGGAAGGACTCGACCCACCATTGCTGGACTTGAAGATGACGGGGCCACGAGCCAAGATACGGAGCAGCCTCCAGAAGCGCAGGGCGTCAGGTTGACGCCAGCATGGAAACATGGAGCTCAGACCCGTACACCCGTGAACCTGAACTCTGCCAACAACCGGCACGAACAGGGACCCTGCGCTGGAGCTTCTGGTAAGGACGCAGCCGTGCCGCTGCGGATTTTAGCCCAGTGACACCCACTGCAAACTTCCGACCTACAGAGCTATGTCAAATCAATGTGTGCGATTTTAAGCCACTGAGTTTGTGGCAATTTGTTATGGTAGCAATAGAAAACTAATGTATTTTATAACTCAATAATAAACAATCCAAGTAAAACATGGGCAAAAGGTTTCAACAGATACTTCACCAAAGAAGATCTATAGGTGACAGGTAAGTCCGTGAGAAGATGTCATTAGGGACATGCAGTTTAGAACACAATGAGGTCCCCACTCGCTAGAATGGCTGACACTGAAGAGACCGACCATAGCAAGTGACGGGAGGGTGTGGAGCAGCTGCAACTCTCACCCTGCTGGGAGGAGCACAGCATGGCACCCCATCGTGGAAAACAGCCTGGAGTTTATGAAAACATTAACCGCCCCCACATGACCTGACCATGTCACCCTCGGTATTTGCTCAAGAGAACTGAAAACGTCCATCCAAAGACTTGTCCATGATTGCTCACTGCAGCTTTATTCATAAAAGCCAGAACTGAACACAGTCCTAATGTCCATTAAAAGTGGATAAACAAATGGTGGAATAGCCATACAATGGAAAACTAGCAATGAAAAAGGACAGGGTGTTGATACACACCCAATATGGATGAATCTCAAAGTAATTATGCTGGGTAACAGACAAAGAATACATGCTGTGTGATTCCATTTATATATAACTCTAGAAAATGTAAACTCTACTGGCCGAAGCAGGCCAGTGGCTGCCAGTCGGTGGCTGCCTGGGGACGGAGATGTCGGGGAGGCAGCCCTGGCCACACAGCCCTGGGGGGAGGGGCACACCTCTTCCACCAGATGACTCTGACACCAGGCCCAGCTGGACATTCTCCAACCACCTTAGAGATGGATGACACTGGGATGTGAGGTGACACTGGGACGTGAGGTGATGAGATGTGAGGGTGCTGCTTGGAGCATGCACAGTGTGGGCCCCATGTCATGGCCCTTGGCCACATCCTACCTCTCCTGAACCCTAGAAGGATCAGCAGAAGCTTGATTGCAAACGCCTCTTTTATTAAAGATAATTGCACTTAAGATTAAGAGTTTCCCTAAGTCCTGTGAATTGTCCTGAATTCCCCGGGGCCCATTCCTCAGGCCGGCAGACAGCGCCGACCTGTTGTCGGGGGGCAGCTGCCCAGAAAGCAGTCTACAGCGGCCACCCCGCTCTGTCCTTTCATCCGGTCAGAGCAGCAGCAGAGCCTCTAGTGGTGTGACCTCGGGGTGCAGGTACGTCATCCCCATCCCAAGCACTGCCTCTGCCATCACAGGCAGGCAGCTGGTGGCAGCTGACATTACACACTTCACAGTGACAGACTATGGAGAGGTAAACCTTCGATGTCCCGTTCCTAACAGGGCAACCCTCAGGGCATTGGCCTGACTGTGGAACCTGGGGAGAAAAGCTGTCAAAGATGGGCCACTGGCCTAGAGCCCCAGAGCCCAGGAGGTAGACACATAAGCAAATCTGGGTGTTTGGGAGGTCATTGCCATGCGACATGGGGTAAGCACTTCTAACCCCAAGGCCCACCCACCTTGATGGAGAGTGGACAGGTGCTGGGGCCTCTGGGAAGTCAATCTGTAAGGGTCAACACACATCAGCCCCTGGTTAAGACCAACTGATGAGAAACTGCTCTCCCATGGTCAGCGAGACAGGGATGTCCAGGGTCTGGGAAAAAAAAAAAAAGAAAAATTGGCCACCAAACAATTGTCAGCAGAGGTGAGACCCCAATGCTCGACAGACAGAAGTCTGGCCGTGGGCTGGTGGTGGATGCGGGATGTGTCTGGCTCTGGGAGGCTTCTCGCTCTGATGCCTCCCCAGCTGACTCCAGAGGACAATGCTCGGCATCGGCTGTTTTACCCAGCTTTGAAAACAAGCTGCTGTTTAATCAGCCCATGAGTCACCGTCAGTGTAGTGACGGGCACAGGAAAGAGACCAGTGCACGGGGCTGAACCTCCCCCTCCTCCCCAAGGATCAAGGATCAAGTTCCTCTCCGTCCCTTCTAAGGGCCGAGCTGCCTCTGGCTCCCGGACAGTGAGTCCTGATACCAACTCAGCCGACACTGGATTACCAGGATCCTCGGCACCTCCTGCCCCCTCGCCCATCCTGGGGACCAGCCCTCTGGCCCCATCAGTGGGCTCTCTTGCCTTGGTGTCAGGGTTGTAGGTGAAGTTGGAGACAGGAACACCATTGGAGAGGACTTGCTGGGGGGCCGCGGCCACCCCCAGGACAGTCACCCTCTCCAGCTGCAGGCTGGCCCCCTCACTGGTCACATGCAACAGTTCGTTCATGATGGTGTTCTGGCCCGAGCAGAGAAAGATAGAACCAGAGGTGTGAGCAGACAGCAGGGGCAGGAAGCCCCACCGGGAGAGGGTCTCTGGGCAGCAGATAGGACAGGGCAGGTTGGCACTACGCCCCTGTGCAAACCCTCCGGATGCTGGCAGAGTGCACAGGGGCTCTGGCTGGGGCGCTTGGCCCACAGGCCTTCTCCCCTGTGGGGCAGAGATGGCCTCCACTCGGGTGACCCAGGGACAGGTGGCCATCCCAGGACCTCTGGCCTGGCTTCCCTCACCAGATCAGGGCAGTCACCCCCAAGATGGTCCCCATGGCCTCCCACCAGCCTAGGAAGGTCCCAGGACTCACGTTCCTGGCCAGGAAGATGATGTGGGTGTAGGCCTCGCGCTCCAGCACTCCCAGGCTCTCGCCGTCATCCCAGAACAGCTCCCCCTGGGCCTCCCGACTCGAGGTCAGGGCCACAACCAGGGCCGTGGGCTGCTTGCGGGACTCTGTGGTTGTGAGGCCGGGGCCCTGGAAAGGAGGTGGCACACATCACTATCGCAAGCCTGGCAGAGGCCTCCAGACCCCAGGCCAGTGGGATGCTGGGCTGGGGCAGTCCCGTGCTGCAAGAAACTGAGATGTTCAGGACAGCCTACGGCCGAGTGGCCTGGACACCCACGGTGTCCACCCTGGTCAAGTCTCCAACATATCCTGCCAGGCCGTGCTCTGTGCCTTTGCACGTGCTGTTCCCCCTCGAAAGCCCATCTCACTCTTCAAGGCCTGGCGAGCCCCCTGGGGTCCTTCCACCTCAGGAAGCCTCTCCTGAGCCCCTCCCCTTCTTCGGTTCCCCACACCCCTGCCCAGGCTGCAGTGTGGTGCCCACACCTCCATTACAGCAGTGGGCAGACATCCTGGAGGATGTGAGAGGCCCACAGATGTTTGCAGACTGACTGAAAAGAGCCAGTGAAGCAGGCCTCCCCTCAGGCCACAAGTCAGTGCCAGGATGCATTCTGGATATCCCTCCCTGGACCGGTTCATCCTCAACCCTCAGACACCGTCCTCTCTGCCTGGGGGTCTGGGGGGACTCCAATCAAACAGAGGCAACGAGGGGTCCTGGTGGCCCCAGAGCTGGACAAATGGGCTCAGGTGCCCAGCCCAGGTACCTGCAGGGGGATGATGTGCCCAGCCCGGAGGTGGAGGTTGATGGTGTCCAGTGGGGCTGGCAGTGTCACCCACTGCCCTTCACTGTGGATGGCAGGCGTGAGGGGTGCAGGCGCTGGAGAGGGGAGGCCACCAAGGGCCCCTACTGGCACCTGGAGGGAGACATCCCATCACAAAGAGTCCTGGGCAGTGCCAAAGCCCCCGTGCTGTCACCAGGAGCCGGGGGCTCCACGCAGAGGCCTGGGAGGCCAAGCGGAGACAAGCGGGGTGTGACCTCAGGGGCTGACTGCAGGGACCTGGTCACCTAGTGGGGACAGAGCCTGCGAGGCCCCCGGCTCAGGTCCTGCTGGCAGGGGCAGGACTTTGGGAGCAGGAGAACGGGACCCAGCTCAGCCCCGTGGCAGGGTGGCCTGCGGGACACAGGCAAGCGACCCGCTCAGCCTCTACGTCTCACCTGGAAAGTGGGTAACCACAAGGACTGGACGGTATGATCCCCATGGAGCACCCAGGTGAGGACCCACGTGTAGCTGGGACTCGACAAACAGATGCTCCTTTGTCACCATCTGGTCCACACCAACAGGGCAGGAGGAGGGAGCCTGTTGGACTCCCCAGTTCTGGGTTTTAGGGGCCGGGACTCACCGTCTGCAGGTCGTACCACGTGCCGAGCGGAAAGTAGCCAGTCACTTCGACCTCCCCGGCCTCGAGCACTGGGGTGATGAGCAGGGCCTCCCCCCACAGGAGCTGGCGGTCCACGGTCCAGGTGCGGGGGTCCTCAGGGAACCTTCAAATAGAAGGGACGGGCACAGGGGCCTGGTGACCTCTGAGGGCAGTGTGCCCAACGGGCCCGCAGGGGGCTCAGAGAGGAGACAGAGGACTCGGCTTGGACGTGGCAGGGCTGCTCCGGCCACCCAAAGCTACGCAGGAGCTGAGCATAAGCCTCGCCCCTGCCCGACCCTCGGGCACGAGGCCGCTCCCATTCCCTAGTTTGCAAACTGTGTTCTCACCCATTTATCTCTTGGGTTCTCAACAGTGGCCTCGCCAGCTGGCCTGAGCTTTTCCATACCAGGGAGAGGGAGCGGCCGCTGACAGTGCCTTCTCTGTTGGCCTTCACGGGATAAGCTCAGGGCGGTTTTGCTTTTTCTGTTTATGTTCAGAGAAGTGTTACTTTTTCTCTCAATTAAACCTACTTCCCTTTACTTGTTCCTTTTTTTGTGTGTGAGGAAGATTGGCCCTGAGCTAACATCTGTGCCAATCTTCCCCTATTTTGTGTGGGATGCCATCACAGCGTGGCGTGATCAGTGGTGCTAGGTCCACATCCAGGATCTGAATCCGTTAACCCCAGGCCACCAAAGCGGAGCACATGAACTCAAGCACTACGCCACCGGGCCAGCCCTTTTTTGCTTGTGATTCTTAGAAAGCCTTCTCCCGCCAGAGCACTGAGGAATATCACTTCTGTTTTCCTGGGGCACTTTCTACAGCCTCATGTTTGACATTTAACTATTTAACCCACCTAGAACTTTCTGTTTGTAGGATGTGAGGGGGAAATAAATCGCCTTTTGCAAATAGCTAACTAATTCCCTTACTACTTGAGAATCATTTAATCCACTGATTGGAGACGCCATTTTATCGCATGGTCACTTCTGACGTGGACTAAGTCCCATCGGGGGGCTAGCTACTGGGTTTCTTTGCGGCCCTGTTCCCTGAGGCCAGCCCCAGTGGAGTCAATGGTGATGGCCCCACAACTCGCTCTAGCATGCGGCGGGCCTGGTCTGTGCTCAGTGCTCTTCATCCCGGGCTTTTCTGTACTTTGAATGCCCCCAGCCCTGAGCTGGAATGGAAGAGGGGGGACTGGGGATGAGGGGGCACCCCAGTATGGAGGGCCCAAGTTTTGGCCTCGTCTCACTCGGCTGCAACCTGCTCCCTCGCTCAGTTCCTGGGGCACCCCTGCACAGGACGGGGCTGCCCTGGAGTCAGTGGGCCCATGGTCAGCCCCCCTCCCTAGGGTGCCCGTGGGCCGTCGCTCCCCGGCCCAGGCCACTCACTCCAGGAAGAGGGGCCGGGCCACAGTCTGGCCCCTGGTGTGTGCCCCGTGGAACAGCGTGTAGAGGTGGGGCAGCAGCACGTAGCGCAGGGCGAAGGCCTTCCTCATGGCTTGCTGCGCCGTCTCACTGAACCTGTACGGCTCCTGAGGCTGCGGCAGGAGGCAGAGGGCGCAGCTGAGCTCTGGGGCTGAGGCCCCGTGGTCCCTACCCTGGGAGCCCCAGCCCTTCTCGGCCACCCAGCACCAAGCTTGTTGGCACGGAAATGAGCCACGCTGCTCCGTCAGGAAGGGGCTTCCCCTGGGCGGGGCCTGCCCCCACTCTCCTCGCCGCCCCCAGCCCTACCAGGCTGTCCAAGCCGTTGTGGTTCCGCATGAAGGGGTAGAAGGCCCCCAGCTGGGTCCAGCGCACGCACAGCTCCTCCGAGGTGTTGCCCAGGAAGCCACAGATGTCGGCCCCGACCAGCGGCACCCCCAGCAGGTTGAAGAGCAGGATTTCTGGAGGGCAGAGTCAGACTGGGCCTCAGGTGGCCAGAGCAGGACCAGTTCAAGGCCAAGGAGCCCGACAGCCACGTTTGCTGAGCTGACCAGAGGCAAGGATCCCTCATAACGGCCCTCCCATGTCCCCACCCGACAGCCAGTGCTGCGCTGGCCTTTGTGCCTCCCACTCGTGGTCAGTGGGCTCACCTGTGCGTGCCGTGTAGACTGCCCCTAACACCCGGGGGGGGCAGAGCAAATGAGACCCGTTAGGGTTGAACTGTGTCCCCAAAAAGGTATGTTCAAGTCCTAACCCTCGGAATCTGTGAATGTGACCTTACTTGGTCACAGGGTCTCTGCAGATACAATCAAGTTAAGATGAAGTTATTAGGGTGGGCCCTAATCCAATATGGCTGGTGACCTTATAAGAGGAAGAAGCTGTGTGAAGACAAGGACACACAGGGAGAAGGCCATGGGACGACAGAGACAGATTAGAGGGAAGCAGCCATAATCCAAGGACCGCCACGGACTGCCGTCAACCACAGAGGCTGGAAGACGCAGGAAGGACCCTCCCCAGCGTCTCAGAGAGCGCACAGCCCTGCCGATCCCCTGATTCTGCCCGCTAGTCCCAGGACTGTGAGAGAAGCGGTTTCTGTTGTTTTAAGCTACTCAGTGTGTGGCAGCTGACAACAGAGGGGGTCCCTGAGCTGCTGCAGGGTCAGATGTGTTCCAGGGCACCTCAGTCCTGTGCCGACCCCACTGCTCAGTAGGACTTGAGGCTGCACTGGGCTGGCCTCTCTCCTCGGGTCTCCTCAGGGGTCAGGACCCTGGCTTGGAAGCCAACGGGCAGGGCCACCATGGGAACTGTCTCAGTTGCAACAGACCCTAGGAGCTGCTCTGCTAGGTCATGACCAGCTCACACCAGAACCAAAACCCAACAACTGGAGAGGTGGGCGCAAGGCCAGGATCCCGCTCTCGAGATGGCTTCAGAGACTGGCCTGCAGGTGCTGGAGCCAGGTGAAAATCGGAGCCGGTATGCACCTGCAGGCAGAGCTGGCGGCCCCTTCTAGAAGGAAGGAAGGGCTTCTCTCCTGGGCTCAGCTCGACAGGACATCCCTGCGGCCGTGAGTCTGCAGATGCATCCCACTCAGAAGCAAGCCCGTGACTGTCGAAGCACTTCCAGGCCGGGCGTTTTGGTGGAGGCTCTTCTCAGCTGCCCACGTGGTGACTCTGGGACTCCCTCACCCCTAACCCATTCCCCAGGGCTCCTGGGCCATCTCTGGGCCTAATACGCATCAGCGACATCAGAGCTCTTGGAACAAAAATCAAATTCCTTTTTTGCAGAGTGGAGCCGGGCACTGACATGAGGGGGCGGGTGGCACCCTGCAGACTGCAGCTCAGGACTGGTCACCAAAAGGGACACTGTGAGAGGAGAGAACCTGATGGCTCTGCAGGCAGTGGCTGGGGCGAATTGGAGATGGGGACACCTGGAGGAGGCGTGTTGCAGGTGAGTAGACCTGCACAGGTGCACAGGGCCGGGGTGGGTCTCACACCCCACAGGAGTGGGAGGTGGGCCCCCACGCCACCACAGCAGCATCTCTCTGAGCTGTGCTGAGCCCAGCACCCAACTCCAGGCAAACCTCCTCTGAGAGGGGCCCACACTCTTCTCTGAGCAGCCCCTCCTGGCAGGTGCTCTCACCTGGCACAGAGTAGGAGAGCTGCTCCCAGCTGCTCCACACATCCCCTGTCCAGTGGCCGGCGTATCGGCCGTGGCCAGCGAAGGTTGAGCGGGAAATCACGAAGGGGCGCACCCCCCGAGCCTTCACCAGGGCCCTGGGTGGAGCAGAGGGACAGAGAGAGCTGTGTGGAGCAGGTTCTCCCCAGGACCCCGTCACTGCCCACCAGAGCGCCAGGTGGTACAACACGGAGGCAGAGCTGGGAGCAAGGAGCCCTCTGAGCTGAGGCCGGGAGGAGGGGGCAAGGCCACTGCCAAGGCCTGCTGGGCAGGTACTCTGCCCAAGCCACCCGACCCCACTGGAAGAGCCATGCCACAAGGAGGACAAGCGCCCTGCAGGCTCGCAGGAGCCAGAGGCCCTGGTCAGCCCAGACCTGCCTCTCCAGTCACCACTGGCCCTTCCTCTGAGGGGCCAGGCATGGAGTGGGGGAGAGCACCTGGGCCACCAGCTGGCCCTTGGGGGTAGCTTGGGCTTCCTCCCCTCGTTCCTGCACCCCGGGTCCGGTAGAAGCCCCTGCCCCTTGTAACCCTTCAAGGGGGCCCTCACCTGTGGGAGGCGATGGCTTCGGTCAGGCCGTACAGGTTGTGCAGGTTGTAGTGCGTGGAGAGGAACTGCTGGCTGGAGGCACAGATGGTGGCTGCCCGGAGGGTCCCGCCAACCACCCCTGGAAGAGAGCAGGGCTGTTTCTGTGGGGTCTCCACCCAGCGGGCTCGTGCTCCCCACATCCCTGGCACCCTCCTCCACAGGTCTCAGGCTCCCAGCTCGGCCCTCGGAGGCGCGTCCTGAAGCCACCCCTCGCTGCCGGTCAGCCTGGCATTCTCCTCTGCTTGGCGCACCCTCGGAACCTGTGGTGCGTCCCTGTACAGTCTCCACTTTCCCAAGGACAGGAACAAGGCAATGCCGAAGGCTGGCCTTGCAGACCCCAGAATTCACACCCATCTGCTTTTGACCCATTTCGAGTCTTTCCCAGTCCATTTGCCTCAGCCTGAAACGCCCGCCCTCCGAAGGTCATGCCTCAGCTGCATGTGCCCAGGGCCGCGTCCTGTGCCAGCGTCTCCCCGACCTGAGCCTTACTCCTGGGGTTTCCCCACCCTTTCCAAGGCTGGCTGCGCCCACTGGCTCCTCAGAGATGACAGCTTCAAGTCTCCCAAACCAGAGAAAGAAAGCCCCCAATGTGAGCCATTAAATCCCCAGAGAACTGGTGCCAGGGGGCGGCAGGTGGGAGGGCTCACCTGGCACATAGGGCGGGTTCTCCAGGTCGCTGTCGGGGCAGCCGTCCACAGAGCCCTTTACGAAGTTGGACGGCTCATTCATGTCCTGCAAGAGAGGCCCTGGCAGTTGGCGCCCCTGCCCGGGGCAGGGGGTAGGGCTGGTCCCCGGAAGCCAAGAGATGCCCAGGGGCGGGGGCCACACTTACAATCCACATGCCGTCAAAGGGCACCTGGGCGTGGAACTCGGCCACCATGTCCTGCCACCAGTCAAGGGCCTCAGGGTTGGTGAAGTCGGGGAAGGCGGTGGACCCGGGCCACACCTGGACGAGAGGCCAGAGGGGAGACCCGGCCCCCCAGAGCCTGCGCTGAGGCCCTCCGTACCTCGGCTGCGGGTGGGGGTGCAGCCTCATTCGCCTCCTCGGGGGCACTGAGGACGCGAGGAGCAGCGGTGAGAGAGCACGGGGAAATAAGCACCAAAGGCCCGACTTTCAGAAAAGGCCCTGAGGCCCGGAAGAGAGCCTCGCATATCTGCGCTGCCAGGAGCCTCCCCCGCCGGGACCCCCTTCCTCTGGCTTCTGGGCACACCCTGGATCAGGGAGGTGGGGACTCTGCTGAGAGCCCCATATCAGGAAGCCCTGGGGACTGGGAGGACAAGGAGACCCTCACCGAGGGTCTGCAGGCTCCTGCCCGGGCTGGGCCCGGCTGCCCAAGAAGCCAAGGGCCCCCGATGGAAGCATCTGAGGTGGTGTTCCTCATCAGGAGCCACCGTCACGCCCCGCTTTGTCCCTCTGGACAACACCCTCTTCCTGAACAGCTTCCTGTTCCACTGGCCGGGGACCCCTGCTTTCTCACCCATTGCCCCCCAGACCCCACTCTACCTTCCCAATCAGCGGCTGCCCAGTCTCATTGGTGATGAAAACCCCCCTCCGCAGACCCTCGTCATAGGGTCGGTAGCTCCCGGGGGGGCCAGAACTGCTGATGGCGGGGTCCTGGGGGTGAGAGGACCCAGTCAGGAGGAGGGGGAGATGCCCCCAGCCGTGGCACCGTCCCCGGAGAATGGGAACACGCTGTCGAGGCACGCCGACAAGGGGCAGAGCAGGGTGAAGCCGGCCGCCGCACAGCACGCCCTTGCGGTCCATGCACGCCTCTGCCTGAGACAGCCAAGGGCCCCACCGGCCGGGCGTGTGCACCCGATACAAGTTTGCCCTTTGTTCTCAGGGTCCTAGAGCTTCACAAGTGTGCACAGCGAGCATTTCTCTATCTCACAGCACAAAGAGAACAGGTCTGTGTCTGCCCGCCCTGCTCTGCAAGGCCACTGATGCCGGCTGCCCTCGGAGGGGCCAGGAGGATGGGAATGGCCGACATCAGCCAAGTCCAAACCTCATGGCAAACTGATTCCCTCTACTGAAGGGGTATCCGTGGTGCGACCCTCTGGTCTCAGCTTCCCCTCCCTACCTCTTCCTCCAGCCACAGAATGGCCAGGCAGGGTGTGTCTTTGTCCTGGGCCACTCAGAGTCCCGCCTGCCTTCTCCCGAGCAGAGCTGACTCCCAGGGAGGCAGGGCCGGGACACACAGGGCCTCAGCCGCCCCTTCCAGTACCGGTGCCGTCAGCTGATGGCCCCTCTGCCTTTGCTTCAAGCCGTTCCAGTAACATACAACCAAAGGCTCGTGAGCAGCAGGCAGATGCTTCCAGGGATCCTTAAGCTGGACATCAGTGGGCCCAGGGACACGCCTGTAAATCTGATATTCCCTTGATATCAAAGACCCTCAGAAAATGTCCTCAGTGACCACAGCAGGCACAAGGAAGACGTCACCTAGAGGAGGAGCCACTGGCCACTGGGCCGCTCTCCTTCCCAAAGAGCCAGATCCACGCGGTGTCGCAGGAGGGGAGGAAGGGGACACTCACAACGATCATCATGTACCGCCGGCCGCCCTGGTGGAGCTCCTGCACCATGGCCGGGAAGTCCCCGAAGCCATCCTTATTGAAAGTGAAGTCCCTCCTGGCGTCCATGTAGTCCAGGTCGTTCCACTGGACGTCCTGCAGCCACAGCACAGGAGCTGGCTGCTGGGGCCTGGGGAAGTGTGCGCCAGGCCCAGCCCCTCACCTCCCCGGCCCCAGCACTCACGAGGGGGAAGTGGGCCCTGGTCATGTTCTCCACGACCTGGCGGGTGATGGCGGTGGAGGAGTAGCCCCAGCGGCAGAGGTGGAAACCCAGGCCCCAGTACGGCGGCATGAATGGGTAGCCTGCGAGCGAAACTCCATGAGAGGGTCGGGGGGAGGGGAGGAGGGGCGGTGGGGCTGGATGAGGGGAGCAGGCCTACCCACGACTTCCAGGTACTGCTGCACCACGCTCTTGGGCTCCGGGCCCAGGAAGACGTACACGTCCAGGATCCCGCCAGTTGACCTCCAGCTGAGGGCCGGGCTAGGCTGCAGGACCACATCTGGGGGAAGCAGCCCTGGGGCTCAGGGACAAAATACCTCCCCCCCACCCCCTCCCCGAGACCTTTGGGACAGGGCAAACCACTGTCAGAGGGGGTCCTCCCACAGACAACCTGGGAGTGGCCTGCCTGGGGGGCCTGGGGGAAAGTCACCCTAAGCCTGACTCACTAAGAAACCTGGAGCGGGACAGGAAGATGCTGACTCCCCTTTCTGGCCTCTGACTGCCACCGCAGAGCAGGAGTCCCAGAGCCCACCTTAGGGGCACTGACAGGCAGAGCTGGCAGAGGTCGCAGCCCCCTGGACTGGTTTCTTGGAAGAGCAGACAAGGCCCGACTCCCTGCCCATGGCCACTCTCCTCTCCCCGAGTCTGACGGCAGACACAGAGAGCCCCACGTCCCCGCTATGAGGGAGGTAGTGCAGCCACACCCAGAGAAGGCGCCGGCCTGGGGGCTCAGAGACAGATCTGGCTGGGGTTTTGGGGGACTCTGGTGCCCGCTGGGTGCGGCTGCCCACTGGCTTACCCATGGCATTGCTGTTCAGGAGGAAGACCCCGTGAGCCGACCCGCCGTCCTCCAGCACCATGTAGAAAGGGTGGGACCCGTAGAGGTTCACGGAGGGCTGGGAGACGGCGGACACGGGGCTTCAGCTCCCGAGTCCACACGGCTCCTCTGGTCCCAGGCCCCGCCCCAGCTGCCCCCGTACCGTGGGGGCGATGTCCCGGTTCCAGAGGGTGATCTTGGTCCAGTTGGTGTTGAGCATCAGGGGGCCAAGGTGCTCGGCAAGGCCGGTGACGTACCGGGATGGCAGGGAGGTGGACAGCTGCAGAAACTGGTCGGCGAAGAACAGGGGCGCCACCGTCGTGTTCAGCCTGCGGGAGAGACCAGGCGGCCTCGCACCCTCGGTGCACCCTCCCCAAGAGACCTCCTGAGGAGGGCTGCTGTGGCCCGGCCAGCTCCGTGACACGCCGACCCCAGGACGGAGGCAGCCATGAGAGGCCCGAGAGCCCTCGGGGCCCTGACACGGGCGTGGGAGCACGCAGGGTGCATCCAGAGAAGGGGTGCTGCGCTGCCTGGCCGTGTGCACGTCACCGCAGGCGGACCTCCAGGGCCGACTGCCCCATGGGCCCTGCTGGCAAACTGGTCCTGGGCGAGGGCTACCCGAAACCCTTCCAGCCCCGGAGCTGTGGCCCCAAGCTCCTCCCGCAAGGCCCCAAGGGCTCGCAGACATCGGCCAGTCCTGCCCCCCACAGCTCCAGAGCCCGTGGAGCTGCCCAGCCTCCCGAGGTCACACAGGGTCGAGAGCAAGGCAAAACCAAGGACGTGGCCCCTCGCCACGAGGAAGACGTGGCGTGGCTAATTCACGGGGGGAGCGCCCCTGCACCCTGCCCGCCCCGGGCAAGACTCTACTTATCTGCAGGCATGTGTTTTCAAGACCAAAATCTGATAAAATGCTTTAAAAAACTTCTCTCCACGGGGTTTCTGTGCAAAGGTCAGCTTCTTGGAGAGGCCTTGCTCTGCCCTCCCTGCCGCGGAGCCAGCCCTGCCCTCTGCATCCGCACAGCCCGTGTCTGGGGCTTTCTTGGCGGTTCTGCCCCCGCCTCCGGGCTTGGACAGACTCGCTGGCTGCCCTCTCGTCAGCCCCGGGGGCAGGCCTACAATGCTCAGCCAGGGAGTGAGCGGGCGAAAAAGAAAAAGCGCATTCCAGGAGGCGAGTTCTTTTGAAGTTAAGCAAGGCCAAGGGAGCTCGTCCCCGAGTTCAGCGACAATGCAGGGCCCTTGGAGCACATGTTCATGCGGGACTGGGTGGATAAGGAGCACAGGGTGTGTCCTGTGAAATGTGTTTGTACCCCCCAATGGTGGGGCAGACGGAGGGCTGTGGTGGAACTGCTGCCCGGCGAGGGGAGGGCCCTGCCCTGGCCTGATGGCTGGGCGAGGAGCGCTTCTGGGCCCCTGGGTCTGTCCTCCTGAGGAGGGGCTGTGTTGGACCCTCAGAATCACAGCCATGGCCTCTGAGTCTAAAGGATGTTCAGTCTTGGGGGCGGGCGGGGGAGGTGAGGGCGTGACAGGCAGTGCCCTCATTCTCTCCACAACAGCCACCGAACACCTCCTGTGGGTCAGAACCGCTCCAGGACCTGGAGGTTCAGGAGTGACCCGGACGGGACAGGCGCCTGCTGCAGGCAGACGGCAGCAATGATCCCAACAACCTGAGATTCCGTGGGGGAACACAAGCCCCCAAGGGACACGAAGCAGAGAGTGGCCAGCAGCATAGACACTGGGACCCTGGCTCTGTCACCTGCCAGTAAGTCACCTTGCCTCTCTGTGCCTCAGTTTCCCCATCTGTAAAGTGGGGATAATAACAGCACGTACTTCTGAGTTGTTATGAGGATTAGATAAGTTATAACTACAGTGCCTGAGATGTAAGAAGCGACATGGAGTATTTGACAAATAAAATAGAAACAAGGCCAGTGAGGGGATGTTGCCTGGAGTGGGGTGCCATTTCAGACTGGACCAGGGTTCCTTAGCCAAGGCACTACTGACATTCGGGCCAGGCCATTCTTTTCTGTGGGAGTGTCCTGTGCATTGTGCAGCGTTGAGCAGCAACCCTACACTCCCATGTCCAGGGGTGACAATCAAAATGTCTCCAGCCATTGCCGAATGTCCTCTGGGGGAAAACCCCCCAGCTGGGATTCCCTGGGCTGGACAGTCGAGGGCCTGAGGAGAGGCTTTTGAGAGCTGGGGTGGAGGAAGGGCGAGCACCAGGGCCTGGGGCATGGGGGTCAGGCACAGCGAGGAGGCCCCGAGGGGGCAAGCGGATCATGACAGGGTCAGGGCCAATGCCATCCAACTCCCTGGCCCTCCCACCCAGGGTGGGGGTGCAGGGACCGTTCACTCACAGCACCCGTCCGTTCAGCTTCCGGCGCACGACCACCCCGAAGGGCTCCTCCGAGAACTCCACGCTGTAGAGAGTGGACGTTGCCCGGCTGCGGACGCGCGGGGTCTCCAGGGGCACCTCGTAGCGCCTGTTGGCGGGGTCTTTGATCTAGAAGGCGAGAGACGGAGGTGTGGGAGGCCTTCTGGGGGCCGGTGGCCCTGCACACCTCCACACGCCGTCCTTCACCCTCCCGAGGAGCAGGGGCTCGGGGCTGTGCCCCACGGCCGCAGGGTGTGAGCGCGGGCATCCTGGGCAGCCTCCCTGAGCCCATCTCCTCACCCACAGAGCCAGGAGGGGAGCGCCCCCTGTGGGTAGCCAGGTCAAACACAGAGGCCCATAAACCTGAATTCAGATTAAAACATTGTTTTTCAGTGTATGTCCCAGATATTGCATAGGACATACACTAAAAAACAAAAACTCGTTCACAGTTATCTGGAATTCAAATTTATTAGGCATCCTGTATTTTTTTTTTAGGGAGCTCCCAGGCCTTCCGTTCATCTGTTGGTCAGACCTAAACATAGAATGTTCTTTCTTATGTTTAGCCAAATGCTTCCCCCCATAACTTTCACCCATCAGTCAGCAACATCTTCTCCCTGACTCTTCTTTCCTCAAGGAAAATCCATCAGCCTTAGAGAGAGGAGACCTTAGGAAATACTATCATGGGGCCGTCACCAAGGTTATAATGTTTAAAATTATCAACGGTTGCACAACAATGTGAATGTATTTAAAGCCACTGAACTCTGCACTTAAAAATGGTTAAGGGGCCGGCCCCATGGCCAAGTGGCCAAGTTCGTGCACTCTGCTTCAGTGGCCCAGGGTTTTGCTGGTTCGGATCCTGGGCACGGACATGGCGCTGCTCATCAAGCCATGCTGAGGCGGCGTCCCACATGCCACAACCAGAAGGACCCACAACCAAAAACACACAACTATGCACCGGGGGGCCTTGGGGAGAAAAAAGGAAAAAACAAAATCCTTTTAAAAAAAAAGAATGGTTAAGATGATAGATTTTATATGTGTTTTATCACAAATTTTATTGTAAAATAAATTTAAAATAAAATGATTTAAAAAATAATTTTTAAAATAGGCATCCTGTATTTTTATTTGCTGAATCTGGCAATGCTACTCCACCTGGCACACCTTGTCACAGGGTGAGTGAGAAAATACGATCAGGGCACCTCGCTCTTGTCCAGCCCACGGCAGTTGCTCAGCCAAGGACGGCTGCGATAAATTACTGTTAAAATCATCGGGCGTGCTGAGCGAGGTGTCTGTACGCTGATTCAGTCGACTAGTGTTTACAGGGCACCTGCTGTGCGCTGGACACTGTTCCAGAGGCCGGGAAACTGCAGAGAATAATCACGCAAGAGGCCCTGCCCTGGAGGACGGACAGTCAGCCTGGAACTCGACTGCCCGGAACATGCTCCCTTCCTCCCTCTCCACCTTTCTGCTTGCTGGCTCCTGCAGCACTTCAGGTCCCAGTTGAGACATCACTTCCTGGGGGAGGTCTAACCTCCCTCTACCGCAGCCTGAGCACTGCCCTCTAGAACACATTCTAGAACCTTCTAGTAACTGTCGAGTAGCCCACTGTTCCCTGAGTGTAGGAACTGTGTCCACTCACTCCTGGACTCCCAGTGAGGGCGCAAAACACACTGTGCAAGAAACAAACATGCAGTAGAGTCTGTCTTTGCCCCCTCTGTCCCCGCTCAGCCCTCGCCCGTGGCCCCCGTCTCTGCATGAGCCTGACCCCCACCCCCGCCCACCGTAAAGTGGAGTCGACTCTCGGTCTCCACGAGCACGTCCAGCCGTAAGGTCAGGATGTCCTTGGGGAAGAAGGTCGGGGCGGCTCGAGTGAGGGTGGCGGTGTAGCCCGTCTCGGTGGTGGTCAGGTTCCCCAGCTTGTAACTCGGGTAGCTGGGGGGGAAGAAGCACCAGGGCTGCCCCATCTGGGAGCCCGGAGGCTGCCGCCTGGCAGGCACGTAGCAGCAGCCCCGGGCCTCACACTGCTCCTGGGTGATGGCCTTGTCTGGGGCACAGTCGAAGCGGCTGTCGGGGGGCGTGTCGCACTGTGCCGGCGCTGCTCTGGGACTGCCGCGGCGCCCTGGGGCGGGTTGGGGCCCTGGGCCGCTGGCTCCCTGCTGGGGAGCTCGGTAAATCTCCTTGGGTACTTGAGAGAAGCCATGCAGCTCTCGGGGGACCATCGTGAAATCGTGCAGCAGGACATGCCCCAGGAGGGCAGCGGTGGCCAAGCAGACGAGGACACAGAGCCCCAGGGGGCGGGAGCAGGGCAGCCGCCTCTCATCCATGGTCGCAGCGCCTTCGGGCAGCAGGGACAGGTCCTGGAGGCCTGCTGAGAGAAGAGCCAGGCTCAACAGGGAAGGCAGGAGGGAGTGACCGGGGCCTCGGGGGCCTCTCAAAGCAGTGTCCAGACATGAACTGGTGGCCAGCCCCCAGTGCCCAGGGCGGAGGTGAGGTCTGTGGAGGAAGCGGCAGGCGAGGATGGACGAGCCCCCAGCACTGTTTGGAGAGTGTCCGGGAGGGAGGAAAAAGGGAAAAGAGAGAAGAGTCCAAATAGGGGTTGCAGAAGGCCGTGCACCATGAAGTCCTGTACATGTTACAAAGGAAGCCACTTAGAACATGTGGAAAATGATTCCATGACACAAAGGACCCACGTGACAGGCTGACACCACATGGAACAGCAAGTTACAACAGCAGACAGAATAAGCCCTGTTTCTGTGGCTGAGGTTCTTAAGTTTTGGCCAATGGGGTGGAAGTGGAAGTGCCTTACGGGGACCGCCCCCTTCCCTCTGTTCCTCTCCTGCTGACCTGGATGCCGACACAGCCTGGGGAGACGTTTTGGGCCCTGAAGCTGAGGCGTTTTGGGCCCTGCAGCTGAGAGCAACACCCGAGGGATGGCAAAGTCACAGGAGGAAGGCCTGGCCCCCAGGACTTGGCACATCAGAGTCCCTCCCAGCCCCCGAGGTCAGGTGCGGAGATAGCCGCCCAGCTCGGGGAACACGGCTGGGGGAACACGGGGCTCTGGGTCTTTGTCACGGCAGCCGCAGGCGGAGCCTCACTTTGGTGACCCAGTGCGAAGACGGTGATTACCTGCGGTCTGCTGATCTGTGCTCCAAACGTTTTATAAGGAACATTGTTGGTCTGGCTCCTCCAAGGAGCAGCAGCCACCAACACAGGAGTCAACGTGCAAGGCCTCTATCAGGGGAGTCCTTGGCTGTTTGAGAGGAAGTGGGGAGGATGCCGGGGAAGGCCGGCGAGCCACCGCACCCCATGCAGATGCAGGTCTGCCCCTGGGAGGGCGGGGCAGGGCGGCTGGTCCAAGCGTCCCAGTCTGCCACATAGGCAAAGGAAGGCTCGGCAAGGCTGTGGGGGATCCTCAAGCCACAGGTGGCCATTAGAGGGGCCAGGGTCCCCTCAGCGGCCTGCCCTGGGGTTAGGGCCGGGAAGCAGCCTGGCCCTGGAGCCGGTGCAGCCATGGGTTTTGGCAGCTGGGCCTGGGGTCGGCGAGGCTCCCTGTGGCGGGAGGTCGGTGAGACGCACTCTCCCAGCTGCCACAAACTCTGAAGTGTTGGGAAAAAGTCCCGCGCCAGGAAGAAGTGCCCCTTGGACATGGAGGGAGTCTGAGCATGTCTCAGACACAAACCAGCCGCCTGGAACATTCTGGCCACCGCAGACCCCTGGTAAATGAGGTGCAAGAGTGAACTGTTTTTATTCACAACACTTCTGACACCAAACCTGCGGGGCTTTTTATTTTCACACCAATCAATTCTCCCACTCCCCAGATACCCGCTGGGCATCCAACGATTCAACTCAATTCCGACACGAGCCCCTGGAGTCAGTGCAGACCCCACAGGTTAAGGGTGCGGTCCCACAAGACTGCCTCAATGCCCAGGTTGTCATCGGCACTTCTGACCAACTGGCTATAAATTCGGACGTTCATACAACCGCTGCCGCTCCACTTCCTGGAACACCTCACAGAACTGGGGAAAGCAGCTGACTTACTGTTACCGGTTTATTAGAGAGAACACAACGCAGGAACAGCCAGATGGCAAGGTACGGGGAAAGGGAGGGAGCTCCCATGCCCTCTCCGGGCTGGCCACCCTCCTAGCACCAAATTGTGCTCACCAGCTTGGCAGCTCTCCAAACCCCAACTAATTTATGGTTTTGATGGAGGCTTCATTATGTAGGCACGATTGATTGCATCATCGGCCATTGGTGACTGGCTCAACCACCCACTCCCCTCCACTTTCCAGAGGGTGCAGGTGGGGGTGAAAGTTGCAACCCTCCAATCCTGCCCTGGTCTCTCTGGGGACCGGCCTCCATCCTGAAGCAGCCATCCAGAGGCCCCCAGCCTCCAGTCATCTCATTAGCGTCCAAAAGACATCATTCCCAATATCCCAGGGGTTTTAGGAGCTGTGTGCCAGGAACTGGAGACAAAGACTAAATATTTATTTTTTATACCACAAAGTGTCACAGCTCCACCTGACCCTTGCAGATACATCTGACACCTGTGATCACGAGATTCAGAAACCAGGGAACTCAGAGTGTGGTCCGGGGGCCTCACTCAGGGAGCTCCCCTCCCAGCTAGTGGTCCAGGAATTGCAGTGAGAGGCTGCAGCGGTGGCTCGGGGACGCATCCAGGACTACCAGCACATCCCCTCCCCATGTTTCCATTTCACAGACGGGGAAGTGATCCTAGAAATGGGGAAGAGCCGAGCCCCGCGAGGTTGACAATTGAGAGAAAAATGGGGAAGAACTGAGGATCAGGAGGTCAAGTGGCACAGCTGACCAGGAGAGCCTGTCCCTCCCCTTTCAGGAAGTGGCTCAGGGTGGTCGTATAGACAAGCCAGGTTCAAAGCCCAGCTCCACCACTGACGTGGGAAGCAAGGGTTCTTAACCTCAGGTGCCTCAGTTTCCTCCCAGTGAAAGGGGGCAAGTGCCGCCTTCCTCGCCCAGCAGCGGGGTAGTGAACGAGAACTGTGGAGTTTCTGGGGTCCCCGTCGTTTATGGGGTCCTGGTCGTTACTGCTGCCCACCTGCCGCACACGGACCCCGGCACGATGTACTCCAGTTCTAAATGGTTAGTCACTGACGACCAATCAATCGATCGATCGATCCCTCCCTCTCGGGAGTCAGGACTGCCCCGATCCGCCACGCCTCGCGTCGGAGAGCCGGCCACAGACGACCCCGGCCCCGGGCTCCCGCCGGGACCACCCGCAGCCGCCACCCCACGGCCGGGCCCGCTCACCTCCGCGCACGCGCGCCCGGCCCCAGCCTGCTCACCTCCGCGCACGCGCGCGGCCCGCAGCGGCGACCCCGGGTCAGGAGAATCAGGGGAGGGGAGTGGGTCACGTGACAGGCCGCCTGCGCAGACGCCCTAGGCCGGGCGCGCTTCTCCGGTGGTGCGCACCCTGGTGGCGGGCAGGGGCGCGTGGGCGCGGGGGTTCCCGGTTCTCGCCCTCCGCGGTCCTCTGCGCCCTGCAGGGTGGGAGGAGCCCGAGGGGGCGCGCACCTTGCGGCGGAGGGCGCCCCGGGCAGCGGCGGGCCTGCACGTGCCCGCCCGTGAGCGCGCCCCTCGCCGCCTGGTCCCCGCGGCTTCCCGGGGTTCCCAGGATGCCCGAGGCCCGGGACGCCCCTGATGCAAACCTGGCCTGAAAGGGGAGCACAGGTGTTCGGCACCGACAGTGCAACAGTAGCGAAAATTTGGAAGCAACTTTAGTTAAGTAACAAACTTGTTCCTTGAAAGAGAACATTGTCATAACCCATAAAATCGGCTCTTGTAGAAATGTTAAATGACATTTACAAGGAAGTTTTCATGCAACAAGAAAATGCTTATGTTAAAATGACAAGCTTTTCAAAATGAAGTACAAAAGCTGGACACACACTGCGATCTTTGCCAAGAGGAGCGTGCACAGAAAACACTGGAAGGAGCCTGTTAAAGCAGGGCAGTGGGCCTCCTCGGCGTCCTTATGGTTTTTGTATTTCTGAAACGTTTTAGAATAAACATGCCTTTCTCCAATGTTCAGAAAAAAATTTTTTATTTTTCTAGTGAAAAGTTTGAAAGTGAAATTATTTTGTAGAACATTTTTCCTTCACACTGCAGAGAAGCCACAAGGTAGCAGGTGCTCAGGAGTCAGGACGGGAGAAGGAGCGCTCCAGGTGGGCCACAGGCCGGACAAGGGGGCAGCCCTGGGACGAGCGGTGAATGTGGGAGTCGGGGCGGGAGAAGGGACCTGAGTTCCAGGGAGGGGGGATGGGGAAACCGTGGACGGGAACACGGGCTGTGGATTTGCAGGTGCACCCTCGTAGAGGCACTGAGGGATGGGCGCCATCGTGCCCCTGCTTTTGTGGGGTCCGCTCTCCTTTCCTCACCCAGCGGGATTCTGAACCGGCACCAGCACAGCTCCGAGGACACGCAGTGCCCTTCTGACCACTCTCATATGCAGAAAAGGGAGCCGCCACAAACCCCAGCTTTACTTGGCCGGGTGAGTCCCGGGCAGGAACACGGGTTCTGCTTACAGGGACTGACTTTGCAAACGGAAGACTCCCTGAAGCGCAACTGGAAACCCTGGGATTTGACGTGGTTTAAGCTGCTGGGTGGCTAAAAAAGAATTCCTGCAGTGCTGGCCTATTTCTCTTAAACAGTGTCATTGTGAGGGTAGACATGGCTTTCAGGCACACAGAAAGATTCTAAGTCCCTGATAATACACAAAATTCTAATCTCTTCCTCGGGGGCCAGCTTTGGTAGGCGGGGTCCAGGCTGCTCTCTAGGAGGCCCCCGGTTTCTCGAGCTTGTTGGCGATCGTCTGGCTGACCTTGAGCAGGGCCTCCTGGAACTGGGGGTACTCGTCCTTCACGCGGTCGAGGATGGTGCTGATGACGGCCAGCCGGTTGTCCAGGCGCCCGCGCTCCGCCAGCAGCGACTGACTGGAGCGGAACAGGAACACGTACTTGCCGTCCTTCACGGCCTGCAGGTGCTTAAGGCGCATCTGCAGGGCCACGAGCTCCGAAAGGTTCTTGGGTGGGACAAGAAACCCCGGGTCAGACTGTGCAAATTGAAAAGAGGACACCCACTGGTCCCCACACAAACTCAGCCTCAAAGCAATGCCAGATGAACACTGTGCAGGAAAGGGAACCGCTGAAGGTACTGTCTCCACGTCCAGGGGAAGAGGCTGACATGCACTGGGGTGGGCCCTTTTCCTTTGTCCATCGTCTAAGAGACACCAGACACCTGCTGCCTGTCAGGCCCACTGCTGGACGCCTCCCTTCCCTCTCTCCCCATCTCACTGATCAGGCCCAGGCCCTGCAGTCCTGCTTGACCTGCCTCTTCTGCTCACACCACATCCAGTCTAGCCTTCAAAGGGGCGACTTTGAAGTTATATGCAGACTCTGATGGCTTCTCACCAGCCTCACAGCTACTGCCCTGGTCCATGCATCACCGTACATGCATCCTCCTAAGTACAGTGATGGCCTCAAACAGGTCTCCCAGGTCCACCCTTGACCCTTCCGTCCCACACTCAACCTCAGAGCCAGGGGGATCCTGCTGGACCCACATCCCTGGTCAGCCCCAGCCCCTCCACTGTCTCCCCACCTCCCTGAGACAAGCCCGCAGTCATGCTCATGCCCTTCTAAGGCTGTGCGTGGCCCGGCGGAGCCCTCTCTGCCCTCGAGGCCAGCCTGCTGGCCTCTGGCTGGCCCTTGGGCGGTCTCAAGCTCCTGCTTTACCCAGCTGTCCTCTCTACCTGAGGTGGCTCGATCTGGCACCTCCTGCAAGGCTTGGTTCAAAGGTCGTTTACTCTGTGCCGCCTTCTCGGACCACCCAACTTAAAAGTGCGATCCCCATTCTCTCGATGCCCCTTCTCTGCTTTATTTTTCTCCAGAGTATTTATCACCATCTGACACATGGTATCTTTTTTCTTATTTGTTTATCATCTGTCCTCCCACCCCCAGGATGTAACCTCGGGGAGAACAGGGTGGTCGTCTTTTCTGTTCATGGCACCCAGAGCCCTGCCCAGCCCATAAAGGACACGGGGTCAATATTGGATGAACGAATGATCGCAAAGCAGTTGGTGGTGCTGCCTGCGATCAGCCTGGGCCTAACTGGGTCAGGAGGAGGCCTCGCCCGAGGACGCGCAGACCTGCTGCTGCGAGGGGCAGACTCCACTGCCCGGGTTCTTGTGGCCCAGGGGACTTGCCTACCTGTCGCTTAAGGGCCCGGAGGTGGTCCAGGTCGGCTTCCAGATCGTCCACGTTGGACTGCATCATTGACAGCTGTTCCTGCTTCCCCAGGAGGGAGTTGCTCATGCGTTTCTGAGTCTCTTCCAGTTCCAGGATGACTTTGGTGCACTCCTCAGTGGCCTAGGAGACAGACAGTGTCATCCTGGGATGCTGCCTCCTGGTTATTTAGCACACAGAGAAGAGTCAGGCCGGAAGGACCCGCCGAGAGCCTTCTACGCGCCATCCGAGAGGATTCCCAGAGAGGACAAAGGCAGTCCCTGCCCC
The DNA here is from genome assembly GCF_021613505.1 of Equus quagga. Classification (NCBI taxonomy): domain Eukaryota; kingdom Metazoa; phylum Chordata; class Mammalia; order Perissodactyla; family Equidae; genus Equus; species Equus quagga. Next base: position 113,672,380 of record NC_060277.1, on the reverse strand, counting down.
GCGGGTGTGTGACCTGGAGGGGCCGTGAGTCCCAGGGAGATGCTGGGCCCAGTTGAGCCCACACTGCAGACAGCTGCCTGAGGGTGGACGTGGCTTGGAAAAAGACCTGGGGGGCCTGAGAGTTCTGGGGGCCCCCCCCTCCTGCAGTGGGTCAGTCTGCAAGGGCATGAGGACCAGGAGCAGCTGGGCAGCTGTGTGCCAAGGGTGGAGGGAGACGCCCGGGGCAGGGGCTGAGGTCACGAGGGGAGCAGGGGTCAGAGACGTGGGCTGGGGAGTGTGAGAAAGAGGATGGTGGGAGTGGAGGCGGCCAGCAGCACGGGGAGGGGGTCCCCTTCAGAGTCACAGTGGGCCCGGCACTTCAGGAGGCGTCTGCAGTGGGGTGGGAAGCGGAGGCCAGGCTCCATCACCGTGAGGTTGGGGGCAGGCTGGTTCTCAGGGGAGCAGCACAATTAGGAGAAAGAGGAAGCTGGTGGCATTTGGCAGCTGGTGGGGTCCGGCGGATGACTGAAGAAGAGACAGGAGTGGCTCTCAGGGTCTGGCTGCAGAATTTGTGATGGAGCTGGCAGGGATGGGAAAGGGGCAGCTTGTGCACAAGCAGTGGAGGTCGCGTGGGCATGGCACGTGGGTGTGTGTGGCAGGAGGACTTGGGTGCCACATCCCGTCGCTGGGAGCAGGACGTGGGGCGCAGGGGTGTCGGGCGGGCACGGGCGGTGCTCAGTGGGGGAGCAGCGGAGAGAAGCCTGTCTGCCGAGCTGGGCAGAGGCAAAGGAGGCACTGGGGGCCTGGGGGTAGAGAAGAATGGCTGTCAGGAGCGGCCACTGTGGCAGAGAAGACTGGCCAATGGGGACTGAGAGAAGGCCACGCTGCCGCCTCTGGGAACTGCCAGCCAAGCAGCGGGGTCGAGGGCGTCGTTTCGGCTAATCTCTCCTCGCACAGGCTCACAGCCTGCAGGGGCTATTCCAGCGCTCCCCACTTAATCATCTGGGTGCCTCCGCATGGTGAGGACCCATGTCACAGGTCAGCGAGCCGAGGCCGAGCGCTCATGTAACCCTTGGCCCATCTGGAAGGGGTCAGTGCTCATATTTGCACCCGGCAGACGAGGACAGGCTGGCTTAGAAAGCTTCCACACGTGCACAAGGCCGCACCACTGGCCAGCGGGGCCCAGGGGGCCCAGCGACGGCTGAAGGAGTGGGCACAGGATCAGCACCAGCCTGCCCAGGGTGGGGCATACGCCACCTGCTGGGTCAGTGTGGCCTGGGGGATGGGCATGTGGGCTCGAGTGGGTGCTGTCCGCATTCCCATCAGCCGGTGCCCAGCCCCTGCCCAGGGGCAGCGATGTGACCTTCCCGGATGCTCCCTGCTTCCCGGGTGCCATTCCCATGCAGCAGAGGGCGGCTGCAGCCACCCAAGTGGATCTCCTCTTGGACCCATGAAGGGCCTGTTGTGGCAGAAGTTTAGGGGTGTGCGGCGGGCACCTCCTGCAGCCACTGCATCTTTACCCGGAAGCAGCACACGGGCTGTGGGGCTCGGGCCAGAGGATGCAGCGGCTTCTGTCCCCAGCACAGGAGAAAGCTAGCTTGTCTGGTTCCAAAGCCAGGCTCCTTCCATCCCCCATTCCCGCCACTGTCACTTCTCTGCCTCGTAAAATAGCCCGACACAGCAGCTCTGATTGCAACTCTGGGAGTGAGGGGCAGAAGAAGAGGTGACAGTGCAATGGGGTGGGGAGGGACCACTGAGAGGCGGCTGGAGGGAGAGAGTGAAGTCACAGCCCATGTGGAGGCAGGTACCTCAGGAGGACAGCCCTGGACAGTGATGCCTGGGACGCCTGCCAGCCAGGCTGCCCACACCTGCTGACCATGTGCAAGGGGGACAGAGGTGGGTGCAGCCTGTGGACAAGCGGTCCACGGCACGTTCCCTTCCTTGCCTCCCCTACCTTGTGAACGTCCCTGATCTTTCGCCGCAGCTCTATCTGCTTGTGGTGGAAGTCTGTCCGGGTGAGCAACTTCCTGTCTGTCTTGCCCTGCCCCTCGGCCTGGGTCACGATGGTCTCTCTGCGGGCGACGGCCAGCTCCATGTCTCGGATCATCTTCTCCTGCTGCTTCAGCAGCTGCGCATGCTTGACCTGGGGACACAGGACAAAGGGGCTGGGGCGGGAGGCCGAGACACGGCTATGCAGGATAGCGGCCAGCGCTGTCTCCTGCTACACCTGACTGAGCCAGCAGGGAGACCACCAGGGTGATGCCGCTGGAGGGAAAAGGAGCCTGGGGGCATCATCAGCTGGTCAGAATGATCTTAAAGTCCACATAAAGAATACACAGCCACGCAGGCCAACAGAGAAACCGTCAGAGATCAGGGAGGTGAGGAGACAGGAGGACTGCATGCATCTGGGATCGGATCCTGGAGCAGAAAAAGGACGTTAGCCAAAGACACGGGGAAATGCGGTTAGAGTCTGGGGTTTGCTTAACTGTATTGCACCAAGGTTAATTTCTTAGTTGGGATAAAATGTGCCGTGGTTTTGTGAGGTGGTGACAAGAAGGGTCTGTGGGACCTGGGGCTGGGGATTGGGTTGTAGTGGGAGATGGCCCATAAGGGGCACAAGAGAGCTTTCTGGAGTGGTAGAGTGTTCTAGGTCTTGATCGTCGTGGCGGCATACATGTGTACTTCTGTCGAAACTCATCAAATTGGACATTTAAAATAAATGCATGTTATTGTGTATAAGTTATGCTGCAATGAAGTTGATTTAAAACAAAAAAGGATAAACAGGCAAGAATCCCCACGTTATGGTAAGAATGGTGGTGGGAGACCTAGCCCACCCAGGTTTAAGGTGCACCGGACATGCAGAGTGACAGTCACCAAATGCTCCACGCTGGCACAGCCTTGTCACAGTCTCAGCAGAGCAGAGACAGCAGGATGAGCATGGGATGGGGACGGCAAGGCATGGGGACAGCACCGATGTGGGGAGCTGCTCTCACCAATGTGGCATTCAATTTAGTGAGAAAGCACAGATTATTGGCTACCTGCTGTCAGCATAACTCACTCCCAGCTGAGAGAAAATAGAGAGGGACCCCTACTTCACACCGTAACCCCAAATAAATTCCAGGTGGATTCAAGATCTAAATATGTGCAAACCCTGGAAAAGGATTTAGGACTATATTTGTGCAACTTCAAGCTGGGGGGACCTTCTTGAGTAATACAGGAAACCCAGAAACCATAAAGAAAGAGACTGATATGTTAGACAACTAAACATTAAAAACATTCTGAGTGATAAAAACACCCTGGACAGGGTGGAAAGGCAAATGGCGGACTAGAGATTTTAGTGTCTGTAATCGGTATTAAAGACGGGGGTTAGGGGCCGGCCCCATGGCCGAGTGGTTAAGTTTGCGCGCTTCGCTTCAGCAGCCCAGGGTTTCGCCAGTTTGAATCCTGGGCACAGACATGGCACCACTCGCCTGGCCATGCTGGGGCGGCGTCCCACATGCCACAGCTAGAGGGACCCACAACTAAAAAAATACACAACTATGTACCAGGGGGCTTTGGGAGAAAAAGGAAAAATAAAATCTTTTTTTTTTTTTAAAAAGACAGGGGTTAGCAACCCCAATGTACAAAGAGCTCCTAAAAATTGTTAAGAAATAAGAAAACAGCCCAGTAGGAAAATCAGCCAAAGATATGCACAGGCAACCTCTAGATGAAGAAATGCAAATGCGAGCACACACAGACAGGCACACACCCACAAGGGCACACACAGGCACACACATACACCCAGAGGCGCATTCTTGTGTTCAGTCCCCCCGGTAAGCCAGCAACGCAAATCCACAGAACACTGAGAAACCTCTTGTCACACATGGATTGTCAGATATGATAAAGACTGGTAAACAAATGAGTTTAGCAAAATCACAGAAACAAAGCCAATATCTAAAAGTCATTTATATTTCTGTATACTAAACATGAGCAATTGGAAATTGAAAAATTAAAAAGTACAATTTATAACAGCACCAGAAAACATGAAATACTTAGGTATAAATTGAACAAAACATGTGCAAGCCCTGGATGCTGAAAACTAAACACACTGATGAGGGAGCTCAGACAAGGGCTAGTAAATGGAGAGATGTATGGGGCTCCCGGATTGGGAAACTCAACGAGGCGAAGATGTCAGTTCTCTCTAAACTGATGGATAGAGTCAGTGCGACCCTAATCATGATCCCAGCAGGAATTTTTGTAGAAATCGACAAGCTGATTCTCAAATTTTTATGGAAAGGCAAAAAATATAGTGTAGACAAAACAATTGTGAAACAGAAGGACGGTGTTGGAGGAATCACATAAGTGTGGAGCTGTAGGAAGCAGGACAGCGTGGAACCGGGGAAGGGACAGGTGCCAAGTGGAGCACAGCAGAGAGCCTGGACGCAGACCCACGCAAGGTGGCCCACTGACTTCAACAAGGGAGAGAAAGAAATGCAGTGGGGAAAGGACAGTCTTTTCAATAAGGGAACTGAAACAACCTGTGAAAGAATTAACCTCCATCCGCAACTCGCAACACACACAAAAATTAACCCAAAATACATCATGGACCTTAATGGAAAACCAAAAAGAATGAAGCTTCTAGAAGAAAACAAAGAGAAAATCTTTGTGACCTCGGGCTAGACAAAGATTTCTTAGATGGACTGCCACAGCGACCCGTTAAAGAACAGACTGAGTATTAGACTTCACCACCACGATGGATCTCAACACACTGATGCGTCTGAGTGAGAAAAGCCAGACTTGGAATGCTTCACGCTGTATGGTCCATTTATGTGACATTCTGGAAAAGTCAAAACTACGGGACGGAAACGGACTGGTATGTCAGGGACTGGGGTGTGGGAGGGCGGACTGCAGGGCACGGGGGAATCTGAGGATGGCGGAAATGTTTTCTGTCGTGAAGTGGTGGTGGTTTCATGGCTGTTATGTCTTTTGTCAAAACTCACAGGGCTGTATGCCACAGAGGGTGAACTTTTAGTCAATAAAATACCTCAATTTAAGACAAGGCTGGCAGACTGACTACACCAGCACTGCCAAGGCTGTGGGGACACAGCCGTCCTCCCATGCTTCATGGAAGAGGCATCTGTCCCACCCTAGTGCAGGGAAGAAGCTACAAACTCTTTGACCCAGCCATCTTACTGCTGGGAATCTAGCCTACGGAAAACAAACAAACAAAAACCAGCAAGTAAGGGCATCATTGTAACATTGTTTATAGACACAAAACAACAACAAACTGAAAATAGTCTGAACGGGCTCCACCTGCGAATGTTTCCATAAATTACCATGTATCCACGGTACACTCTGTAACTGGTAAAGAATGCCTTAATGTCCACATCATTTTTTTTAAAAAATAAGTTGCTGAGTTATATGTGAAGATCCTATTTTTGTTAAGAGAAAAATCGCCACCAACTGGAGGGGCGGGAGAAGGCAGCCGGTGCGCGCGGGGACGCTCCGCGGCGGGGTCCTGACCGGCCACAGCAACATGGTGGCTTCTGTGGTTTGAAAAGCCAGTTAAGTGGAGCGTTTTTAAAACTTATCAGTAGCATATGCATTTGATCATAATTCCTCCAAACTCAACAGCCAGAGGGGCTATGATTAAAAACGGCATTGTCAAAGTGATGTCACATTTATTTTTATTAACTGCTCTGATTTGTATCCTTACGGCCCTGAACCTTTGACTCAATGACGGCCTGTGATTTAATTACCGGCCTTTTTTAAGGTAATGAAATCCAGCTAAAGATGACAGTGGAGAGAAACACACGGCTCCGAGGGAAAAGATGGGTGCATTCTTTGAAGCTATTTGTTGAGCGAGACTTTTTTTTGGTACAATAGTGGGATACATTTCATAAACAGGTGGTGAAATTCAGAGGTCACAACCAGCGTTTAAAAATATCGGAGTGCACTGACTGCACGGAGTAAGGATAAAATGGTGGTTCATGAAATACCGTGCATAGAGCCGTGTGGCCTACAATTATTTCAGTGCAGTGAGGACAAAAGCTGGACAGACCCTGATGTAAGAGGACCCAAGGGAACAGTGCATTTCGCTTGTGCGCTGTGTGGGAGCAGGTCCCTTCCCGGGTCCCCAGCCCCCCTGCCCCCCACCCGCTCCCACCCACCTTCATCCTGTGGATCTCTGCCTTCATGGCCCGGATCTCTGTCTGGCCGGTCTCGGAATCCACTGAGGCACGCATCTCTTTTGCCAGTTGGATTTTTTTCTCCCAAAGCATGATCTGGTGTCTTTAAAGGAAGGAGACCAAGTGTAAGAGCTGGAGAAATTAAGGAGATTTCTTTCTGATGCTTCGGTGAGCTCATGCGCGAAGGACTCACTCAAAATGGAGAACCCACAGTGCAGTGATTGACACTCAGGGCTGAGCGGAAACTGAGCGCCGTGTTCCATACTTGGGGGTGGGCTCCGAGCAGGAGGGTCAACACTGTGACCAGGTGTGATGGACTGCAGGAGACCCTCGGCCCTCCTGTCTGAAGCGTCACGCTCCTGTGGCTGGGGCTGTACGTGAATGCCCAGGCACGGAGCGAAGGGCTTGACTGTGAAATAGGAAGACACTGCCCCATTCTGGGACTAGGAGGTCAACAAATCCCCCAGGCCTGACATCCTCTCTTTTAAGTTCTGCTGGCCTGCCCAACCCAGGGCAAACGGGGCTGTCCCATCCTGGAGACCGGAGTGGGCCTGGAGCCTCAGGGGGTTTCCGTGGGGATGGCACAGCCTGGGGTGGAGGGTGAATGTGCGGTCCTGCTGGTACCTCCCTCTCTCCTCCCTCTCCTCTCCACACCCCAGAAGCTGTGCTCCCCAAATACAGTGCTGGGGGATGCGGGGTTGGGGTCAGGTGGGGCTCACAGGCTGGACCCCATAGACACCCCCCACTTCTGGGGAAGGCCCACTGGCATCCTGGGCAGGGGCAGGGCCGGCATCTGGTTTGCCAGGGACTGAGGGGGCCGAGGGTGGTGGGAGGGATCTGTGCCCACAGACACAGTCACAGCCCAGACCAGCTGCCAGCACTGGCCTCTCCTGCTCAGGTATGGCGCCCCGGCCACATGTGGCTACGGACCACTTGAACGTGGGTGAGTCTGAATGGCCGTAAGTGTAAAATACACAGCAGATTTCAAAGACTGAGTATGGAAAAAAAGAATGTAAAATTCAAATTCCAGTGTCTACCAAGAAAGTTTTATCGGAACACAGCCGCATCCATTTGTTTTGTGTGGTCCATGGCTGCTTAGAGCTATGACGGCAGAGCTGAGGGGCTTCAACAGGGACCACAGGGCTCGAAAAGCCAAAAGTATTTACCATCTGGCTCTTTACAGAAAAGGTTTGCCAACTCTTGAAATAGACAAACCTCTGGCACAAAGAGAGGAAGAGCGAGAAAGACAGACAGAGAGAGAAAGATGGACAGAGAGAGACAGCAGCATGTGTAACTTTAGGAGGAGCTGAGAAAAGTGAATGTAAGTGATAGACGTTGACAGAAGCAGCAGCAAAAAGCCTGAAGAGGGTAACAGCTTAGAAGCTGCTAAAATGCTGGCACAGTCACCTGCTCCCTGCTGTGCTCTGAATGCTTGTGTCCCCCCCACAGTGACATGTTGGAATCCCGATGCCCAACGTGATGGAATTAGGAGGTGGGGTTTTGGGAGGTGACTAGGTCATGAGGGTAGAGCCCCATGATGGGATTAGCACCCTCATAAAGGGGACCCGACAGAGCCCCCTTGCCCCTTTCACCCTGTGAGGACACAAGGAGAAATCTGCAAGCCAGAAGAGGGCCCTCGGCCGGTCATGCTGGCACCCTGACCTTGGACTTCTGGCCTCCAGAACTGGGAGCAGTAAATTTCTGTTGTTTATAAGTGCCGGGTCTGTGGTGTTCTGCTGCAGCAGCCCAGACGGGCTAAGACGCCCTGCAGAAGCATCGGCCCCAGGGTTTATGTGTAGGTTCCATCAAACTCCAAGAATGGCTGATGCCTCTGGCGCTCAGCCCTTCCAGAGCACATGGCATCGCTCACGACGCACCCTCAGTGGAGGTGGGGATCACGTGCACGGACAGAGAAAGACAGCCACGGAAGTATAAATGCCTCAAGGGGAAGCACGTCAAACAGCCCCATTTGTGTTTAGAAAAAGCAGCAGCAGAAAAAGAAGTATACATACACAGTGGTTTTCTGGTAAAGGAAGAGAGCTGGAATTATGTGTGACTTTCCCTTTCAACTGCGCACACACTTATAGCTTAAAATGCTGACAGTTGGGGATGGATTACTCTTACAATCAGGCACCATAAAAATAATATAATTTTCAAAAAGTTTATCCCAAAGAAAGCCTCTCGATTTCCAGTGATAACTGGTTTGGTGGGAGGGCTGCCCCTGGGGGCGAGAGACCAGAGCCCTGCAGTGACGGCCAGCTGTTCTCTGGGATCCTCCAGCGTGGGTTCCAGAACCGCTCCCCAGGCGGTTTTAAATGGACGGTGGATGCCCACGGGCTCCACAGGGCAGTGGCATTTAGAATCAGTGCACCTGGGGCTGGCCTGGTGGCAGCGTAGTGGTTAAGTTTGCACGCTCTGCTTTGGCAGCCTGGGGTTCACAGATTCAGATCCCGGGTGTGGACCTAGCACTGCTCGTCAAGCCACACTGTGGCGCCATCCCACATAAAATAGAGGACAATTGGCACAGATGTTAGCTCAGGGAAAATCTTCCTCACCAAAAAAAAAAAGAAAAAAGAATCAGTGCACCCAACATGGGCACTCACTCTGCCTCCACCAGGTTGTTCAGGATGGCCGCCTTCTCCTCTTTGAGCTGGTCCAGCTTCTCCTGCATCTCGATGGTCTCTCTCTCAGAGGCCTGCATCAGGAGGGACGAGGGCGGCTGTGGGGTGCACGCTGGAGGACACGTGTGCCCACATACGTGCCCCCCTCCGTCAGCCCTCGGGCCAAAGGGCCAGAGACCGTGTGCCCCGGCTCGGGCCGAGGGGAGCCGACCTTCAGCGAGCGCACGAACTCATTCTCGGTCACCAGGTTGTCCTGCTGCAGCTCCTCGGAGCAGGTGCGGTTCTTGCTCATCAGCACGTTGAGCTTCTTCAGGTCGTTGTCCAGGTCCTTCATGTGGCGCTTAGTCTCCTTCTGCTCCTTCTTCTCCTGATCGATCTTGTCTGCGGCAGAGAGCGAGGATGCCGAGGGAGCAGCCCGGGGAGGGTGGAGCCCTGGCCAGCCCGGCAGCCGCATTCCCAGAGCAGGGGGCGGGGTCTCTCCTCACAGCACCCCTCCTGCCCGCTGTTCCTCGGGGTGCCCCCACCCCAGTCCCGTCCCTGCTGGGCCAGAGGAGACGGAAGCGGTTTCTTCCTGGCCACTTCGTTTCCAAAGCCGGACCCTTTGAGGAACTGAAAGGACCCTGGCATGGATGACCAATGGGGGGGCATGTGTGTGTGTGTGATGATGGAGGGCAAGCTCCCCTCCCCTGCGGACACTCAGGCTCCTTGCACTTTGGGGACGTTGTCCACACTCAGACACTGAGACTCCAGGAAGGCGAGCCCTGCCCCCCGGCCCTGTCCAGGCCGAGCTCAGGAGCCAGGGGTGGAAAACAGACCCTAAACTCCAACAGGCGAGTTTGGGTGCCCCAGGGGCAGAGCAAGAAGGTGGCAAGAGCGCTGGGAAGAAATGGTATATGATGTGTCCAGGAGGAGTGGGCCCAGACCACCGAGCAGCATTTCCCGTGGCGCCACGTGGCGGGGCTGACCTGATGGATCCCTGGTCAGAGACCAGGTGGGACCAAGTGGGACCAGGATGCCTCAGCGAGTGGCCATGTGGGTGGATGGTGGCCTGGGAAGGGTGTCCGCTCCCTCTCTGGACACCTTGGCACGTTGGAGACCCTTGGGACCCAGACCCAGTCTGGGCAAGACAGGGGCTGGGGGAGCCCGGGGACCGTTTTCCAACTTTCCTCTCTCTGGGAGGCCTGAAGTCTGTGAACTTAACAAGTTCAGTAAATTTTCTCAACAACTTCCGCCATGACTGCAAACTGGGTGGCCAGTCAGGGCACCGGCTCATCTTTACGCAATGGGATGTGAGCCCCGTTGTGGTCTGCTGTGAAGCTTTGTGAACGTAAGGCGGTGGGCTCCACCGTGGGCACCCCGCCCTGGGAGGTGGGCCCCCGCCCAGCCGCGGAGTCGCCTCGGCCGCCGAGCGCAGGGCAGCTCTTACTCTCTATTCGCAGCTTCTTCTGCTCCAGGATGTGGAGCTCCTTCTTGAACATGGCCAGGGAGCCCAGCTGCTCCTCGCACTCCTGCGTGGCCTTCACCATCTCCTGCTGCAGGCGCAGCCAGGTCACCTGGGCCTGCGTCACGCGGGCGTTGTATTCCTCGATCAGCTTGGTCAGCCTTTTGATTTCAAGCTCCAGGGGCCCCATCTCTTCCCCCTGAAAAGCAAAATGAGCCTCCTTGTTTCAAAGGTCTGCTTTCTGGGTGGGCTGCCGAGGGCTGGGACCCTGAGCTCGTGCATCTGTCCTGGGTGGTGGAGGCGGGGCAGTATTCAGAGGGTAGGGCCTCATCATTGGGTTCCCTCTCTGAGGGCCCTGGCCACGTGCCCTGGACCCGCTGTGGGAAATACAGGTCACAGGGGACTCTGAGGCCCCCTCCTCTTGCCCCTGCTGGCGTGGCCCCAACAGGCCACAGCCATATAAGGGTCGGCAGGGACCCCGTACCCCAAAGGGGCTTTGAAAGTTGTCTTTTAACAGCACACCGTCAGGGTCAGGGTCTTCACTCCCTTAGAATCCATTTGGGTTGGGGCTTTCACAGGGCCCTCTGGATTTTGGGGTCTACCAGAGAGCACACCCCCAGCCACCTGTCCCACTCCGGGACTTGAAGCCCGGGGGGGTCCTTAGGTTAGAGCTGCCTGGATAACCTACAGGACTCGTCAGACCGCTTGCCTCAGAGGGTCGAATCCTGCCCACCACCTGTCTTTGTATGGTCCAAGGCCCATACAAAAACTCAAAAGAAGAATATCTCGTGCCAGGTGAATATGGAATTCAAATTTTAGTGGCCATAAATAAGGTTTTATTGGACATGGACACGCCCATCTGTTATGTACGGCCTATGGCTCCTTTCTCACGATGGCAGGGGTGAGCTGGTGGCAACAGCGACCATCTGGCCCACAACACCTGTCACATTTATTAACTGGCCCTCGACAGAAGAAGGTTTGCTGACCCCTGACACACAGCTTCCCACACACTCGCCACTTCACTGGGGGCAGAAGCTCATGTCTACATGGAAGCAGTTCCTGAAATGGCCAGGCGCACATATCAGCCAGAGGTGCCTCCCCGGCCCTGGGGCTTACCCCCATCTCGGAAACCATCTGCTCCAACTGCTTGTTGAAGAAGTTGATGAGGCCTTGCTTCCTCTCGATCAGGATCGTGCGCCTGGAGATCTCTTTCTCGCTGTTGGTGATGAGGACGTTGACTTTTTTCACTTCCTGGTCCAGCTCGGCCAGCGTCTTCTGATGCATGTCCAGCCTGCAGCTGGTGTTCGTGATGTCCAGGGTGGTCTTGGCGATGTCACCGTCAATTTTGGAAAGATGTGTCACCTGAATTCGCAAAAGGAAATGTGTCTGAACATTTCTTTTCCAGGGGCTCCATGTGAGCCGGCTGGCCTGCCAGGTCCTCGAATGCCTGGAGAAGTTCCAAAGCACGAGCAGGAGTGGGCTGGCTTTCTCTCCTCCTCAAGGACCTGGCAAAGGACCTACTTGCTGGAACCCTAATGGTGACTTCTCACAAAAAAGGAAGATAACATTATTGTTTCTTCTTCTTAAACAAACAGTAACATACCTTGTGGGGAAATGTGAAAATACAGGCGAGGAAAGAAGAGAACATCTTAATCACCCACAATTCTGCCACATGGCTAGCCACCACCATGTGGAATCCGTCCTCCCCTCCAGTCTTCACACAAACCCCCGGCTTCCCCCAAAACACAAAAGCAGGATCACACTTTACACATAGATTTGTAAGCTGCCTTCTAATTTGACAAATCTTGTCTTCTGCTCTTATGTTGCATCTTTTTTGCTGGCCGTGCAGTACTCTGTCGTATTTGAAACAAGGAAGCAAGTCATGGTTGCCGTTAGGCATTCCCTCAGCCGCTCGACAACCGTCAATTGAACGCCTGGTGGCTGCTGCAGGCAGTTGCTCTGTTTGGTGAAGAAACCAAGATTCCCGCCCTCTTTGAGCTTGCAGTCTGTTACCAAAATCCCTAGTCTAAGTAATGCCGTGGCAAACACTTAACAATGACTTCTAATTTTCATTCATGGGACAGATGTCCTTACACTCTACTGAAAACTGGACACAGTCCTGGAAAGAAAAGATCCCATTGTATGCTGTGAGCCCTGGGTCTCGCCAACCTTGGGCTCTGGGGGTGGAGCAGCCGAGGGCGCCTCGGGGCCGCCGGCTGCCCTGAACGTCTGACCAGCCCACCCAGCCTCCTCTGCTGCTCTCAGAAGACAGATTCGCTGGGATGCCCTCCTGCGACAGAGGGTTTATCATAAGGACATTTGTGAAAATCAGGAAGGGAGGCAGTGGCAGTGCCAGCCGCTAAGGCTCACTCTGGGAACCAGGTCCTTTACCCTGGTCTCTGTGGCTCTGCTCGGACCGCACCAGCCAGCCCTTCGCCCCCTGCGGCCCATGCAAAACCTCAGCCCTCTCACGGCCCGTGGCTCCCAGGCCCCCAGGGTCATCTCGGCTCCTCCGCCCATGACTGGGCTGGGTCTGTGTCACATGCACTCTCTGACTGGCCACCATGAGTGACTTTCCAGGACACTCAACATTCCTAAGTTTTAAAGCCAGACCCTGCCCACCTGGAGCAGAAGCTTCCAGCATCTCAAGCCACCCAGCTCCCCGTGATAAGGTTCTTGGGCCCTCTAGCCCCTCTGCGCTCAGGCCATGCCCCACCCCTCTTTCTTTGCCAAGATTGTCTGGGATCGCCGGGGTCTTCACATGGGCTCCCACCTTCCTCTTTGCCCAGCACTCGCCCAGCCCTGTGGGGGCTTCAGATCCTAGGCCCCTTTCAGCCACCAGCCAGACCAGCCAGAACACCCGGCCTCTCCAGGCTCTGGTCCTGGGCTGTTGGTTCTCCTTGTTGAGAGCACCCTGGCCCCTTCCCAGGATGTCAGCACTGCCCCTGAATTAATGGTCTAGACCCCACCATCGACTGTACCCACACTCCATCTGGACCCTGCTCTGGATGAATCCGTCCATCCACAGCCTCTGCTCCTTGTCCCAGATATGCCCCGCCCTGCCTGCCGCTGGCCCACTGGCCCACTGGCCCGTGAGGTTTTTGAGGAGCTCAGAAAAAGAGCCCCTTTCAAGAGCTCACTTGCTGGTCCGGGGGCAATTGTAACGCAGGAATGTTGGCCCGAGACTCTCTACTGCCCTCCTCTGGACATCGGTGGTAGTACATGTGCCACACCCACCGGCAGCTGGGGCCCTGGGGACCCGCCTCGGTGGGCAGGTTACTCCACACCCACTGTGCTCCTCAGCTTCTCCAGTGCACCCCGGGGCCCCTACTTTTGCTCCCAGTAGGTGATCTTGCCCTCACTTCCCAGAAGAAGGACCAGCAGGCCTCTGCGGGCGTTAGCCAGGACGGCCCAAGGAGACCCAGCAGTGCACAGTCTTGGTTCCAGCCCTGTCTCCCCACTTCCTTGGCACAGCCAGTCCAGGAGTCAGCTGCCCTCCTCCCAGGTGTCTGGGAGGGGTGAGGCCTCAGGCCGCCAGCCAGGTAAACAGCGGCTCTGACCCCTGGGAGGAGAGGTGAGCCCTGCTGGTGGGCGACCCACCACTTTTGGCTCAGCTGGGCCCCCTCCTGACCAGTATCCACCATGACAACAATGGTGATGGCTGACATCTGGGGCGCACGGCCTCTGGCCCTCCCCAGGCACGAATTTTTGCTTGAATTTTAATAAAAATTGCTCAAATTTTAATAAACGGTTAGATTTAATCCTCTGACACCTTCGAGGTGTCTTGTACCAGGCAAGAGAGTGAAGGCAGAGGCCCAGATGACACGGGAGCAGGACTCACACTCTTGACCTAAGGCCGGAGAGGCCCCGGCTCCCCCTCCTCTCCTACCTCTCAGAAGGGCCTGGGTTGCAGCCATACAGGTGGAACCTTCTGGTGGGGCTGAAATATGTTCATGTGGCTGCTGTTACACAAATTGACGAGGTTGGACAGGACTTGGCTCCCCCACTGAGACTTAAGTGGGGAGCCAGGGACAAGCCCTCTCCTGGGCTGTGCCCTCGGCCTGGCACAGGGTGTGGTGGCCTCAGTGGGATCCTCCGAGGGGACCCACTGACACAGGGGACTCCAGTGGGGGTCCCACCAAGGGAAGAGGCGAAGAAGAAACAATTCAAGTACGGAATTGCTTTCTGAGGACACAGGGACCCCATCACAGTGCGGAGTAAAGCAAGACCCCTGGGAGAGCAAGAGACAGCTCATGGCAGGGGTCCCAGGCCGGGAAGGTCAAATCACACTCCGGGACCCCCAGGCCAAACCTCGGCGAGCAGAGGCGCTGGAATCTATTGAAAATGCTCCCACCCTTCGACCCAGGGCTTCCGCTGCAGCAATTCATCCTTACACATGTAGGCAAAGATGCGCGAGCAAGCATGCCTGGTCCTGAGTTATTCACAATATTGAAAACCATGAAGCAGCCTGACGTGTCTGCCAAGAGCGTCGTTAAATGAGTCCTATGTTGTTTAAGGTGTGCGTCCATGTGTGGGCATGTTTGAGTGTGTGAGTATGTCTGTGTGTCTGTGTGAGTGAGTGCATATTAGTGTGTCTGTGTGAGTGTGTGTGCACATGTGAGTGTGCTTGCTCGGGTGTGTGCATGGGGATGTGGATACGCAAGTGTGTTCCTGCGTGCGCATGTTTGCTGGCATGTGTGAGTATGAGCACGTGCATTTAGAAAAATTTCCAGAAGGAAATATACCGAAAATTTAGAAGAGATTATCTCTGGATGGTGGAGTTACAGCTGCCTTATTTTCCTCTTTATTTCCTTTCTGTGCTTCAGGTTTTTGTTTTTTTTTTTAAAGATTTTATTTTTGGGGCCGGCCTGGTGGCACAGCAGTTAAGTGCACATGTTCTGCTTCTCGGCGGCCTGGGGTTTGCCGGTTTGGATCCCGGATGCAGACATGGCACTGCTTGGCAAAAGCCATGCTGTGGCAGGCGTCCCATACATAAAGTAGAGGAAGATGGGCACGGATGTTAGCTCAGGGCCAGCCTTCCTCAGCAAAAAGAGGAGGATTGGCAGTAGTTAGCTCAGGGCTAATCTTCCTCAAAAAAAAAAAAGATTTTATTTTTCCTTTTTCTCCCCAAAGCCCCTCAGTACATAGTTGTGTATTTTTAGTTGTGGGTTCTTCCAGTTGTGGCACACGGGACGCCGCCTCAGAATGGCCTGATGAGCAGTGCCATGTCTGCACCCAGGATTCGAACCGGCGAAACCCTGGGCAGCCGAAGTGGAGTATGTGAACCTAACCACTCGGCCACGGGGCCGGCCCCTATTTTTCAGTTTTTTTACAACAAAAATGCATTGCTTTTACTAGAAAGAAATGAAAAGTGAATAGACATGCTGAGGCCCCCTTGCTCACACTGATTCCGCTGTGTGTGGTCTGCTCCCGCTGAGCGCCGCCTCCCCGTGCCCACGGTCCCTGAGGGCGCCCGTCCCCCGCGGCTGCGGTGTGAGGAGGTGGCATACCAGGTTGGTCTTCTCCTTCTGGATCTTCAGGATGAGCTGGTAGAAGTACTTGGTCATCTTGTTGGAGGTCGTGTGCTCCTGCAGCTTCTCCACGATGGAGGCGTCCGTCTTACTCCTCAGCTCCAGCTCCTGCTGGGCGGTCTGGTGGATGCTCTGCAGTTCGCTCATCACCGCCGCGTATTCCTGGAAGGGAAGATTCAGAGGGCGGCCGCTGTTAAGGAGGCCTGGCAGGCAGGCGCTGCCGGGTGGGGCCGCGGCCGTACCACGTGGGCCTTGCCCATCTCGTCCTCCGTGGCCTGCAGCGTGAGCCGGTAGGTGCCAAACTCGCTCTGCAGCGCCTCCTGCTTGCTCAGGCTCTGCGCGGTCAGTTTCTGCATCAGGCTGGCTTCCGTCTCCACCCGGTTCAGGATGCTCGCCAGCTTCTCATTCTTTTCCTCCTCCTTCACGATGGATTTCTTATAGGCTTCGATCTCACCATCGATGGACTTGACTTGATGCTGGCATTCGCTGCCGAAATCGAGAGAGTAAAGAACACCAGTGCGTACGGTGGCCCCCACTCAGAGGAAGCTCACTGAACGGAGAGGAATAAAGTAGGAAAACAACTCTTACAATAGTAGCCGAAACTTGACTACTATTTTCTAATATATTAATAGAACTAGCAGCCATTTCAAGCCCAGATCTAAAAGTCTTTTAGTATTATGATTATAGGAGAAGGAAGGGGAAGGGAGCTAAGAACTGGAGTGGGCTCTGTGCTGTGGGGTTGTCACCCGCCCGTCCTCTGCAGTCATGACGATGATGCTGGAAAGGAAATGCTGTTACTCCAGCTTCCTTGATGTGAGCACTGCAGCTCAGAGCATTTGAGAAGGGTGCTCCATGGCCCTAGTAATGGTGTGGCTGCGAGAAACCCTCGATGGGGGTCCCTTCAAATTCTACTGTTTACCCCTCAGTGTGCTGGCCGTGGAAATACCTATAATTAATGTCAAGTTAAAAATACAGATACTGATAGACAGATGGCCAACAGGCACATGAAAAGATGCTCAACATCACTAACCATTAGGGAAATACTAATCACAACTACAATAAGATATCACCTCACACCAGTCGGAATGGCTATAATCACCAAGACCAAAAACAACAAATGTTGGAGAGGGTGTGGAGAAAAGGGAGCCCTCATACACTGCTGGTGGGAATGCAAACTGGTGCAGCCACTGTGGAAAACAGTATGGAGATTCCTCAAAGAACTAAAAATAGAACTACCATACGATCCAGCCATCCCACTACTGGGTATTTATCCAAACAACTTAAAATCAACAATCCACAGTATCATATGCACCCCTATGTTCATTTCAGCATTATTTCCAACAGCCAAGACGTGGAAGCAACCCAAGTGCCCATCAACTGATGATTGGATAAAGAAGATGTGGTATATATACACAATGGAATACTACTCAGTCATAAAAAAGACAAATTCATCCCATTTGCAACAACATGGAAGGACCTGGAGGGAATTATGCTAAGTGAAATAAGCCAGATAGAGAAAGACAAACACCAGATGATTTCACTCATATGTGGAATGTGAACAAACCCACGGACAGAGAAAACAGTTGAGTGGTTACCGGGGGGGGGTGGGGTGGGCACAGGGGGTGAAGGGGAGCACCTACGTGGTGATGGACAAGAAATAATGGACAACTGAAATCTCACAGTGACGTAAACTATTATGAACAATTAAAAAAATTAAAAAATACAGATACTGGATTATGGAATCTGAGCTTGTGTGTGTGTGAGAGGTGTGTTTTCGGAGCTGTCCCGCCGTACTTCACACATGCCTTACAGCATCTTATCCTTCGAATAAATTCATATTCAAAAATTCAGAAAGGACTTTCTTCTTGAACTAGAATAATAGCTTTGACATTTTTCTCACATCTACTCCAGGGCCTTCAATGCTCTTCCCAGCAACCTGCTACTATCTCTTAAATGTCTTCCCAGATATATTCCACGCGTATATAAGCATTATGTTTGTGTGCACATGAGTGTTTCTTTCCACTTAAAAAATTACAGGTGGTAGCTTATATATCCTGTTCTGCACCTTTCTTCTTCTCGTGCTGTGTCTGAGATGATCAATACCAGTGCACATAGAAATCTCCTTAATTCTTTTCAGCGACCAGAGAGTATTCCAAATGAGGAAGTGTCATAATTTCATCACCCTCATTGATACACGATTAGGCTCTTTCCAGTTTTCTGGTCCTTTTTTAGTTTCATCAGTGTAGCAATAAACATCTGTACACAAAGAAAAAGATCCAGGAGAGATACACCATGTTCATTCGGCAGAAAATTCGTTATCGCTAAGATGTCAATTCTCCCCAAACAGACCAGGAGACTCAGTGCAACTCCAGTCGTGATCCCAGTGGGCATTTTTTCCCCAGAAATTGACAAGCTAATTCTAAAATTTATGTGGAAATCTAAAGGACCTAGAATTGCCAAAATAATTTTGTAAAAGGAGAGCGAAGACTGCCCCTGTCTGATTTTAAGACCGTCTGTAAAGCTATAGTCGTCAAGCACTGTGGTGTTGGCGGGAGAACAGACAGACAGATCAGGGGAACAGAATAGAGAGTCCACAGGCTGACACACACCAACACACGCACGTATGCCCGCTTCATCTTTGACGAAGGTGCCACAGTGTCTCAACGGAGAAAGGACAGTCTTTTGACAGTGCTGCCAGGACAACTGGAGAGACACGTTGAAAAAAGACCGAACCTGGCCCTCACACCATAACAAAAATTAACTTGAAACGGATCGTATACCTAAATGGAAGAGCTGAAATGATAAAACTTTAGCAGAAAACATAGGAGAAAATCTTTATGGCAGGTCAGAGTCAGGCAAAGGATTTCTTAGAGAGGACATAAAAAGAATGAACTATGAAAGAAAAAAAATGAATAAATTGGACTTCATCAAAATTGAAAACTTCTACTCTTCAAGAGATGCTGCTGAGGAAATGAAAAGACAAGCCAGACAGGGAGAAAAATATTTTCAAGATGCACATCTGATAAAGGACTTGTATCCAGAATATATGAGAACTCATAACTCACTAATAAGATAAACCACTCATTTAAAAATGAGCAAAAGACACTTTACCAGAGAAGATACATGCATGGCAAATAAGCACACAAAAAGATGCTCACCGTCATTAGTCATTAGAGAAATGCAAATTAAAACCTCGATGTGACACCACGACACATCTACTGATGGCTGGATGTAATGGCTAAAATTAAAATGACGACACTATTGGGTGTTGGTGAGGACGGGAGTCCCTGGGAATCTCGTACACTGCTGGTGGGAATGCAAAAGGGGACAACTCGCCTTGGAGAACACCTCGGCAGTTTGTTATAAAGTAAGATATACACTTACCAGCAACCCCCACACCGAGGTGTTCACCCGGGAGAGAAGGAAACAAACGTCCACACTAAGACCCGCCCAGAGTGTCACAGCAGCTTTATTCACGATACTCCCACACCAGAGACATCGGCACAGCCATCAGCTGGTGAGGAGATACACAGGTTTGACGTATCTGTGCAGTGGAATACTATTCAGCAACAAGAAGGAAGGCACCACCGATCTCGTAGCACCAGGAGGGCTCGAAAAAGCATGACGCTCAGTGAAAGAAGCATGACAAGAAGAGCCACATGCTGCAGGCTTTCATTTACATGACGTCCTGGAAATGACAGGACTCCAGGGACAGAATCAGACCAGTGTTTGCTGGCGGCCGGAGGTGGGAGAGGTGCTGACTTTGGGGGTGAAGGAAATGTCTGACATCTTGAGTGTACGGGGGTCACGTCCCTCTGTCCATTTGCCAGAACTCACTGCACTGTGCACTCCAAAAGGGTAACTTTTGTACATAAATTAACCTCAATAAACCCGACAAAATTAAAAAGGTACTCATTTTCTTTTTAGGAAGTAGCAGCCTCATAAATGTCTAAAATCTGACAATGAAAATAAGATGTCCAATTTAAAAAGACAGTTACAAATCATACGACGGAAGTCTGAACGCTCGCTACAGCATATGCGTGGGGGAAGAGCTGCCTGCGAGGACCTAAAACGCTAATAAATTGTCCTTGTCACAAAAGGAGAAAGAAGCTTTTTGAGTTTTTCTGGCTTGTTTTGAGAAGTTTCACGTGAAAATGACTCGTTTCCTTTGAATGTATGACTTTCAGCGTTTCCTGAGGTCTCAGTAGGGACCGTTCACCTGTGGTTGGGACCCACTTTTGTGCGATTTTGTCACTAACGTTGCAAAGATTCGATGGGTAGCCCCCATCTCTAAAGGGCCGGTGTGGCGGGGACCGTCTGCTCTCCATGTCACAGGCTGGCTTCACCCATGGCTGCTGGGTCCAGTCCATGAGACATGCCCTCCAGCCTCGGGGAGCCCCGGCGGGGCACGGCCACTCTGTCTCCTTGAGCGGGAAGGGGGGACGGGACACGATGTGTCGTTAGGGCAATCCCTAAGGGTCTCCCCCACACCCCTTTAACCAGCTGCTCTCTGTGGTCGCACGGTGGGCCTGGTCTCCAGGGTTGCAGGTGTCCTAGGGCACAGTGGACGTTGGCGGTGACGGGCGCTACCTGCCAGACCCCAGGCTGAAAGAGGTCCACTGCAGCCGCCCCGGCAGGGCTCTAGTCCAGCTCACCCCACACTGCCTTCCACTCCCCCCTCCTCTTCCGCAAACGTGGGTAATGACAGAGCCGCCCTCCGAGGGTCTGCAGGGCCAGGCCAGACCAAGCTGAGCACGGCCTGTCACACGGGAAAAGGGCAAATCGTGTGCCATTATTGCCTTGCTCTGGATTCCACGTCTGACCCTGTTCAAGGCTGAGTGGACGGAAGGACCAAGGCTCCCCCGTGGCGACTGTCGACCCTCCTCCTGCTCTCCCTTGCTCCGGCGGGCGACCCACCCCCACACTCCGCTCTGAAGGGAACTGTCCGCGGGAGCTGCCTCTGTCGTTGTTAGGATTCAGGGAAAAGGAAGCCTGGAAGGTGTGGGGCCCACCCCTCGGCTTCCTTGTGTCAGCCCTGGACCAGCTGAACTGAACGGAAGCACACGTGTCAGCCTTCCCCCTGCATTCTTGTGTCAGTGTGCAACGCCCCTGCGAAACGGGGAAGACGGCAGGGAGTAGCTGACAAGGAACGCGCCGGCTTTCAGCTAAACTTGCAGCTTATGTATGAGACACGTGGGGGCAAGATTATGGTGCCCCCCTCCACCCAAAAGACAGGGAAGTCAGATCGTTTTCCAAGAGTTAAATTGTGGAATTGACATTAGGTGAAGAGACAAACAAAGAGAATGAAAAAGAGAAAGTACCAGATTTGACTGGAACCTAATTAAGGACATGGAGTTATCTGGAAAAATCACATAAGCATCAAAGTGGGGGGGAGGGTGATGGAGGAGGCAGGACTGGCACAGACGCAAGCGCCCCGGGAGGGCTGCAGGGGTACCTCCTCCTGCGTGGCCGGGCTGCCTGGTGCTCCGGGGAAGAAGCGGGAGGCAGGCAGGCTGGGGCCTCGACCTTCCTACTGCTGAGCTGCTCCCTGAGCGGCGGGCCTGTGTTCGTTCCCAGATAAGCATCGGGGGCTTTGGTGCTTACATTTCCTAGTGGACACGAGCAAATTGGCATTCTCATTTCTCTATCAGCCTCTGGCCAGCATTCACCAGATGCATTCTCGACGTGACGGCAAAAGCCAGCTTCAGAGCCAGCGGGGCCTGGTCCGCAGGGACCTCACAACGCCCAGACAGCTGCCAGGTGCTGGCATCGTGGCCAACTTCCTGACCATCCACCAAGAATATCAGCATTTTCATCCATTTTTTAAAAAATGGACGAACTCATTGAACATCGATGAGTTGGTATTGGGTATTTGGTTCAGTTGTTGAACTGGCCTAGAATTCATCGGCAATGCAATATTTCAATTTTGCAACGCCCTGACCTTCTGTTAAGCAGTCTCGGGTTTCCTTCCTCAGACCCATCTAGGTGGAGACGGCACACCTCTGCAATTACGATTCACAATTCTCCCAGCATCCTGCACAGCCCACGCCTTATGCGAGGTGGGCCTCGCTCCTCTGCAGCCGGCGTACGGAGTCGCGAGAGGACAGCTGAGCTGCACTCAGCACTCTACCCCCTGTTGTTAGAGGGGGTGTGCCTTTTGCTAAAATATTCACTGAACATTCCATGCACACATATTTTAAAAACATGATATCATTTTTTTCTTCAATCAGATTGGCACAACCCAAAAGTGGGATAGCACACCGAGCTGTCATGGGACTTTGGAACGCCGCTGGTGTGACCATCACAGCCTTACTTAGAAACACCTGCCAGACCTGCGCATGTGCACACCCTGGAACCTGGAGCTTCCAGGCTTGATAGAGAATATAAGTTACATAGCATAATATAAAATATAACAATCCTGGACACTGGTAGGTATGGCGACACCACAAGAGAAAAGGAGTGTGAATACCCCAGATACCCCCTGGGAGCCTTCCCCCTAGAAGCTCCCAACAGAACGCTTCGTGGTGGAAAAAGAAGGAATGAATGGTCTTTATATTTTAATTTGGAAAGATCTCCAGGACGTGTTGTTGAATGAAAAAAGCAAGACACAGAACCCCGTACACAGCACGCTACCTCGGTGCAACAAAGAAACGAAGAGCACGGATACCTGGATTTTCTCATGATGGCGCAGAATGTCTAGGGAGGGAAACCCAGGAAACCAGGAGCACTGTCTGTGGGAAGGGGCACCGGGCGATGCAGGACGGGGGAGGGAGAGAGACCTCACTGGATACGATTCTACAAACATTTTTAGCCAAGTGGCTGTATTATCTATTCAAAAGATTAAATTAAAAAAAAATAAAGAAAAAGGAGGGGTGGCCAGGCCACATCTCAGAGACGCATAGTTACAGCTCGGGGACAAGGCGAGGATGGAGGGGGGCGGGGGGCACTCTGGGTTAGTCCTGGAAGCACAGGAGCGCTGGACAAGAGGGGGTCCCGGAGGTGGTACCTGCACCCCAGTCCTTGCAGGGGAGCGTAGGCGGTGAACCTCAGCCTTGACCGACTCCAGGTCCACGTCAGGCAGAAGGAAAATGCTGCCCAGATGCCAAGGCCTTTTCCGCACGCAGCAAACGCTCCGGAGGGAGCCCCGGCGAGGGCAGGGCAGGTGAGGCCTGCGTCCCAGCCCCCCAGCCCCCGGTGGCCCTGGTTCCTCCACCTGCACATTCAGAGGGAATTTGCCATCACAGTCCCACAGCTCTCCCTTTGGCTTTACGTGGTTGACTCAGGGAGGCGGAGGAAATGAACACTTTTAATTCAGCGTTATTCGTGTAAAAATGTCCTGTTTTAAAACAATCATACATGCCTTTTTCGTTTGTTTGTTTGTTTGTTTTTTAATCATAAGACCAGGAAGGAAAATTCTCTCCTCGTCTTGCAACCACCAGAAACCGTGCTGTAGGACTGACAAAGCGATTCACTCATTCACTCCTTCCCGTGTTCAGCGACTCTTTCGGGGGCACCCGCTCGCTGCCAGGCTGTGTGCTGGGTGCCAGAAGTGGAGGCCGAGTTGAAGCCACCTCCAGAACTGGGGGATCACATCTGGGTCCCCATAACCCTGGGAAGTTTGGGGAATTAAGGGGGCACTGTGCCTGGAGGCCCCCGACCCAATACCAGGCTCAGGCCACACGTACACCCCTTGCTAGAAGTGAGGGAGGGGGACGCGAGGAGGGGGCCTCCTGCTTCCCCTTCGAGGGGAGATTAAAACAGGATTTTGGTTGGAACGCAGCCCTGGGCAGCACAGCCGAGGAGGGATGGAGTTTCCGCACACAGGTGGTGAGGCTGCAAATCAAAGGGACACCTTTATCTCCCAAAGATAAATACCGCTTTCTCTTTCCTCTCTCTCATTGTTTCTCCTTAATCCTCCCAGGAAATCTGAGCGGGAAAGCTTTGCTGCCACTGAAAGTTTGAAAGGACTTAAGAAACGCTGAGATCTTGGGGAACAATACGGGAGCTTTCAGGTCGGAAGCGGGCTGCAGGTGCCCCTTTTGTGCTCCTTGCTCACCTGGGACGGGGTGGGAGTGCGTGGTCCACGCCCGGCCCGCCTCCGCCTTTCCCACACATCTCTCTCCTGCCCCGGCCCCGCCTGCCCCCTGAGCCCCCTGGCCCCACCACTGTGGCACACCGGAAGTGGGGGAGGCCCATCCTGGAAGCCCATACCTGAGAGCCTCCTGGATGGCCCTGTGAGCCTCGTCGCGGTGCTTCATGCCCACCAGGCTGGTGGCCCACTGCTGCAGGATACGCTTTTTCTCCATGGTGATGGCATCGATTTCCGTGCAGGCCTGCGGGGGGGAGTTGGGGTGACGTGCGTGTCGGTCTTATTTCATTTTGCTCAAAGCCCCAAAGAACGTCGAGAGCCCCGACTTTCCTGAATCAGCTCCTTGCCTATGTCACCCTCGCTTGTCTTTATCGTGCACCAGCAAAAGGATAACCTCGAAACAAAATACAGCCCTAAAGACTCCTGGGACCCCCGTTTGTGCCTTTACTCAGGGTCCCCTGGCACCCGGTGCCAGGGGGGCGAGGAGGAGGCAGCTGGCCGACATCCATCGACACCCGCCCCATGCCAGACCCCAAACACTGGGGTGAGCGGAGGTCCTTGATTCTCACTATGCTCCCGTCCACACACCGGAGCTCAGGCCACACAGGACGGGCGCAGCCTCGGTGCTTGGCACCCCTTCCTTTAAGGAGCCCACGCTGGACGGGGGGCCATTTGTTTGCAGAATGACGGCTGGATGTGAGCGTGCTGTTGGGAGAAGAGTGGCCTACCTAGACTGGGGACAAGGAAGCAGAGCTGGAGGGGCAGGAGGGTGGGGTGGACAACGTGGTCCAGAGGTGGGGACGGGATGAGCTGAGGCTGGATGTCCCAGATCGCAGTGGTGGTGGGGACCAGCTGGGATAAGGCCTGGGCCCACGCGGGGAGGGGCTTGAAATCAGGAAGAGGGCTCCGGAATTCACTGCAAAGGCAAGGGGGTCTCCCCTATGCTTGGGGGCAGAGGCTAAGGGCTGTTCGAAGAGTATGGCTGCCCGGGCTGCGAGCTCAGGGTTAGGTAGGCCACCTCGCCTCCTTGTCCCCTGTGTCCCTGGCTGTGACATGGGTACAGTAACAGTACCACGTCCTGGGGCTGTAGTATCAAATGAGGTGATGCCTATATGCCCAGCACGTTCTTGGCTCCATCACACTCGCTGTTTTGAGTGGTACCCAGAATGTCCTGACAGATCATCCCTAACGGAATCCTTGCACCGTTAGCGAGCTGGTGGAGTGCTGAATTACAGGCGGGGGCCGGCTGAGACCCTCATATGTCACTAGCATCTTCGTGTCCATGTCGAGCCCCAGCAGGGCCTGCTCACGGGGATGGTCCAGCCCCGCCTGGCAGGTGCTGGAGGACATCAGAGAGGACTCGTGCGCTCACAGGACGATAAGAGGGCAGCGCCGGGTGTGAAGGAAGCATCCCCCGGGGGAAGCCACTCTCGGTTGGGAGGGTTAAATCACCTACTCATCATTATTATGGAGCATAAAATGCATGAATTAATTATACTATGATCGGTGAAACATTTCCGTATTTGGGTAAGTTGTTCGCTGAGGAGGCTTCTGTGTGCCAGGGAGCAGGTTGTCACCGCCCCAAAGTGCAGCGGCAGGCACCTGAACCCACCAGTCTCTTCCCCAGGCTGGGCTGTGGGGCTGGCGGGCCAGGGGCGGGCATCTCCCCACAGTGCTCCCGGAGCCACCGGACAAGGGTTTGCTGCCCAAGCTGCAGGCTGAGAGGCAAAGATGAGGGCAAGATTCAGTCTTTGGATGTTTTAGACACCCTCCTTACTAACGAAAAATAAGTGAGCATTCTATGCGAATTAGAACATGCAAATAAGTTGGGGCCGGCCTCATGGCCAAGTGGCTGGGTTCACGCGCTCCGCTTCGGAGGCCCAGTGTTTCGCTGGTTTGGATCCTGGGCGTGGACATAGCACCGCTCATCAGGCCACGTTGAGGTGGCGTCCCACATGTCACAACTAGAAGGACCCACAACTAAAATATACAACTATGTACTGGGGGGATTTGGGGAGAAAAAGCAAAAAGAAAGAAAAAAAAACATGCAAAAAAGCAAAAAGAAAATAAATTGTCAATAATCCCCCGACTTAGAGTTAACCATTTCTAACACCCCAGTGTTATCTTCCTCTGTGTGTGTGTGTGTGCACCAAATCATATTCTAAATACTGTTTTGTAACCTAGAGTTAAAAATTAGCATATTGTGAACGTCAGCAAACACCTGCTTCGTTGGTGGGATAGCTTCCACCACGTGGATGTGTCCCCACGTGTTCCACCAACACCTTCTTTGTGGGACCTTTCTTTGCTATTACACACCACAAGTGTGTCCCCAGTGACTCTCCATCCGTTTGGTTTGTGGGGTTTTCAACATACAAAATTTTGCTCTCGTGCCTCTCTGGTAGTTTCCCGGAATGAAGGCCGAGCAGGGACGTTTGGGAGGGAGCAGGGGAGTGTCCTTGCCCACACCAACTACGATATTGTCTTTGAATAAAGATTTAATCAAGACCGATGTGCATTTTCACTATCAGCGCGGGAGGCCCATTCCCTCTGCCTTTTCTGTCTTTGCCATCGCGGTGGGAGAACGCCCTGCCACATGCTTCTCTATCATCCATTCCTCATTCATTCCTGCACGAATGTCTAGGGTGCGCCTGCCACGGGCCACGTGTGGTTCTGACGTGGGAATGCAGGACGAACAGCCCAGGGGTGGCCCTACCCCGGTGGAGACACACCCAGCAGGGAGCAGCGGGCGGCACTGAAAGACGTAACGAAAGAAAACTGCAGCTTCGGGTACACCATCACCGTGCAGCAGAAACGTGCCCGGGTCTTTCTTACTGATTTTTCGACACCTCTTGATACTACCAAATGCACTTATAGTTGAAAGCCTGTCTTTTCTGGTGGGTCTCCCGTCTTTTCCTTTTGCTGACGGTGTCGTTACCCACAGAACCTATGGTTGGCACGGCCCACCCTCCTTGCCTTTTCCTTTGAAGTGTCTGCTTTCGGTGTTATGCTCAGAAAGGCCTCTCCAACCCACGATTTTACAGACATTTCTCTTATATTTTCTTCGGTACATTTCCCCCATTTAAATACTTGATCTCACCTGGCATTTGTTTTAGTGTGAGGTATGAGGAAAAGATTTAATTTTTTTCCCCAAATGATTAACTCAATGTCCCAACACCACTGCACGCATGATTCACTTGTTCTCCACTAATTTCTAATCTGCTACATTCTTCTATAAATGTCTGCTTGTTTCTGGACTCTCTCACAGGCCCCCACGGCCTGGCGGTCTGTCCCGGATTCCGGTAACACGTTATTTTAGCCTCTAGGGCTCTCTAGTATACTTCCCTATTTGGGAGGGCGATGCTGGGGTGACCCACCACCCCGGTTTGTCCGGGCCTCTCCCGGTCTTAGCATGGAAAGTCCCACGTCTCAGGAAAGCCCTCAGTTCCAGGCAAACTGGGACAGCGGTCCCTTCATGAACCTTTCCTTCCCAAAACAAGTCTTGGCTAGTCCTCTGAATTAAGAATCGCTTTGCTAACTAAAAAATTGTTTTTTTTTTCTGAGATTCCGATTGGAACACATTCTAGACCAGCTGTAGGCACGGGTTGGAGAGACGTGGCAGTTTCCCACACGGACCAGGTGTGTTGTCCACTGGCCCACGCCCTCGCCCTTTCCCTCAGTACAAACTCATGGCTCCCTTCGCGTCGTTCCTGCATGCGGGAACGCAGGCGGTGATTCACAGATTTTTTAAAAAGTCACAGCAACTTTGGTTTCCAGCGTCAGCCACTGAATTTGTGCTGCATTGAGGTTGTTCCCTCCTTTAAGCCACGTGGATGTGGGCACTGCCCAGGAGTGCCAGCTGCCCGCGGGGCTGAGAATGCTAGCAGGTCTCCCGCCCTCAGTGGAACAGGCCCGCTGTGGCTAAAGAACTCGCTAAGGGTCTGCTGAGCGAGCAGAACAGAATGCCCGATTCCTGGGAGGCCTCTCAGCCTATCACTGGCTACGGTAGGAATAAAAATACTGGCCGCCAGTTCTCCGGTACCTTCTGCGTCCCCATCATGGGTCAGCCAGATGCTCTGAGATGCTGATGGAGACGCACAGCTGTGCAGGCAGCCTGCCTGCTAATTGGGGGCTTAGCCATTCATTCAGCAGGCATGTGGGCACTGTCTGGGGGCCGTGTGGTGGGTGCTTAGTGGGTGTTTCTGCAGCCGGGCCCGGCAGATGTCCCTCTTACCTCGCTCACTGCTTTCCTGAGGATCCGAGTGTCCTCGGCCTGGGCACAGTACTGAGCCTCAAACAGGGCGATTTGTTCCTCCAGCTGGTTGGCTCGAGTGGTGAGCTGGTCCACGTGCAGGTCCTGGGTAAAGAAACAACATGCCTGCATCTCAAGGCCGATTCTCCATCAACTCCTGACCGAACCCTCAGGCTGGCCACCGGTGTCTGGGCTGCAGTATTCACACAAGAGGCAAAACTAAGCGCTTTCTGGAAAACCAAAAGTCTAGGCATAGTTAAATGTGGGTCAGATTCCCGGAATACCTGCTTCTTCTTCTCTATCTCGGCCCGCACCCGCTCCACTTCTGACTTCTTCACGACTTGCTTCATCACGAGGATGTCATCGCGCACGTCCTGGTTGATGTTCTGTGTGTAGAAGAGATGCAGAGCCAGGTTCTCCAACTCAGCTTGCAGTGCCGCCACTGGGGGAGAAAGAAGGCTGTTCCATCATCACACACGCCTCTTCGCTTGGCCCGAAACCCCGGGAGAGGCGGGAAACCGCACCCCTCCTGCCTTCATAGGGTGAGACTGGGAAACTGCCTCTAAACTACAAAGACCCAGACTTTGCCATCAAAGACCTTACAGTCTAATTGGAGAGACCAAAATACATGTCATCTACGCCCACAGATTGCAACAAGCTGCTCCATTTCCCACCACATCCTGGAGATCGTCCCTCCATCTAAGGAAACACTGAAATAGTGCCTGGTTCTACGGCCGCCTGTTCATTTTGCAGAGTTCCTACCACTTAGGGGCTAGCAATCCTAGGCAGAGTCCTCAGTCCCCGGGGAGGAATCCAGAGCCTGAAGCTCCCCTGAAGCCCCTTGGACCGAAATGGCTGTGTGGGGGCTGCAGGCCTGAGGACCAACGCTGTCCGTGTGGCCAGCCCTGCGGGGTGGCACTTGCCACTCCCGACTCGGCAGCGGAGAACGGATTTTTGTCCACGCGCTCAGAGGAGACCACACCCTGAGGAACGGATTCCTTCTGACAAAACTCACACGAGACTGATTAATAAAGCTAGAATAATTTATTTAGGGGGCTAGGCCACAGTCAGTCATCGCTCACTTGCGCAGAGCATTCCTTTCTCAGTGGACAGAGCCAAACAGAAAGCGGATTTACAGACCAAAAGGTTGCTGGGGGAACGTGAGTGTTCTTGAGGGAAATACCCTAAACTGGAAAAAAAACAGTTTTGCATCCAAGATGACTGTACAAATTCTAACGCTAGAGAATTGAGATCCTGTGTGGGTGAGAGTTATGGGGGAGGGGAGAGGAGTGGAAGCTGGAAAATGAGGCAGGAGGTTGTGTAGAAAGATGGGTGGCAGGGTGGCCAGGGGTGGGCACTGTGTTTGGAGAGAGGGCCTTCAAGGAGACAATTAGGTTTAACTGCAGTCAGCAGGGGGGGCCTGACCCAGTCTGACCGGTGTCCTGATGAGAAGAGATCAGAACACAGATGTGCACACAGAAGGGCGACCACGTGAGGACGCAGGGAGGAGACGCCACCTACACACCAAGGAGCGAGGCCTCGGGAGGACCCAGCCCTGCCTGCGCCTCGATCTGGGACCTCCAGCCTCCAGAATCGTGAGAAACAAACTTCTCCTGTTGAAGCTGCCAGTCTGCGCCCTTTGCGTGGAGCCCGAGCTGACTGTGCACCTGTCACCCAAGGGTGTGGGAACCCAGCCACACTTCCCCAACAGCACTAAGTTCAGCCCCTCTTTTCTGCTTTGCTGGTTGAGTAACTAAAAGTCACTATCTCAGATATTCTTCTTAATTTGCATTCTGTTAATATTAGCGACATTAAACCTATTTTCACAGTGTTAATGACCAGTGCTCTTTTCCCTTCTCCAATCGCCCGCTCATCATCGGCCAGGCTTCTCCTGGGAGAGTCGTCTTCCACTGATAGGCTTCTAACAGCTCTTTATGGAATACAGACAGGGCGGGCAGAATTGAAAATCGGCTCCCATGACCCTTGCCCCTAGTGTTACTTTTGGGATTATGTTACCTTATAGGGCAAAAGGGAAGTTATCAGGTGGGCCTGACCTAAGCAGGTGAACCCTTTAAAAGCAGAGTTTTCTCTGGCTGGTGGCAAAAGAGGAAGTCAGAGAGATTTAGAGGGTGAATGGGATTCAACAGGGAGGAAATTCTCCATTGCTGGCTTGAAGATGGAGGGGGCCACATGGCAAGGAATGTGGGTGGCCTTCAGGAGCTGAGAGGGGCCCTGGCTGACAGCTGGTGAGGAAGCAAGACCACAGTCCTACAGCTGGAAGGAGATGAATTTTGCCAACAAAATGAATGTGGAAGTGGATTTTCCCAAGATCTTCCCGAGAGAACTCAGTTAACTAACACCTGAGCCCAGCTTTGTGCTGCCCCAAGCAGAGACCCAGTCGGCCACGCCAGACTGCTGACCTACCAAACTGAGCAAGTGTATAAACGGGGGTTGTTTTAGCCCCAACATTTGCGGTAACTTGTTACGCAGCAATGGAAAACTGAAACAGAAGGTATGGACGTTGTCACGGACGTTTCAGGGTTCCCCCCCACCATTTGTGTTTGTCTTTCATCTTTATTAGCCTTCTTGACAGGTAAGTTTTCCTTTTCTCCCCAAAGCCCCAGTGCATGTATATCCGGGTTGTAAGTCCTAGTTCTTCTGCGTGAGCCGCTGCCACAGCATGGCTACTGACAGATGGTGGTGTGGTTCCGTGACCAGGAAGAGAACCCGGGCTGCTGAGGCGATGAGTGCCGAACTTCAACCACTAGGCCGTCAGGGCTGGCTCCTGACAGGCAGGTTTTGTGTTTTTATATGGTCAAATCTATCCAATTCCTCCTCTCTGCCCTCCATACGTCACGTCAGGCTCACAAAGTTCTTCCTCACCCCAAGATCATAAAAAAAAAATCTTACATATTCTTCTATGGCTTCTGTGATTTTCTTAAACCTTTACTGTACCTGGAACTTATTTTTTTGTGTAGTGTGAAATAAGGATCTAAGCATTTATTTCCAGATGGCCAAATGATCAAAAAATATTGAGTGATTTAAAAAATGCTACCTGCCCGTTTATGTAATTTGCAGCAAATAGCTAAATTCCTGAGTGACTTTCCTGGAACTCTCTGCTCTGCTCCATCCATCTGTTTATCCACGTTCCTTCCAGCACCGTGTTGTTTTAATTGCCACAGATTGATACTGTGTTTTGATACTCGATAGGACAATTTCCTTCCTTATCCTTCCTTTTCAAAATTTTCTTGGATAGTCTCATGCATTTAGTCTTCCAAATGAACTTTAAAATCAATTTGTCAAGAATGGAGAGCTTTTTGTGTATTGCTATGGAATAATCGCCAGCATACACTGATAAGTGAAAGAAAGCAGGGAACAGAGCAGTGGGTATAACTTGCAGCTACTTGTGTAAAAAATAGAGAAAAAAATATATATATACACACCCCTTTGTATGTTTCTTTTATATGCAAAAATATCATTAAATGAACGCACAAGAACCAATGATACTGGGTGCCTCTGTGGAGGGTGCTGGGGAAGCCGGAGGCTGGAGACTGCACTCCTGATTTCTTGGATTTTAAATGATTACTTTTTGAAAATGAGTAAGTAAATAACCATGTTAAATAAGTTTAAGTGCACCCAAAACATCCCATTGTGGATTTTAACTGGAATTGCCTGGAACTACTTACTAATTTGGAGAGAAATGACACTTTTATATTGTGTCTTTCCATCAGCAACGTGGGAGCTCCATTTATTTAAACCTGTTTTGGGTCTTTTAGGAAAACTTTATTGTTTTTCTTCAGACAGGGTTACTCACTTCTTGTTAGATTTATTCCTAAGTGTTTTATGATTGTTATAGCCATTATGGATGAGATTTTTTAAAAAATTACAATTCCTAACTGGATATTACTGGCATAGGAAAAAACTATTGACATGGTATTCAGCTACTTTATGGATTTCTTACTGTTTCTATTAGCTTTCTTCATCAGTGACCTTGAATCTTCTAGGCAAACAATCATATCATTGGTAGAGAATGAGAATTTCATCATTTCACATCCAAAATCTATACCTCTTTTATTTTTCCTGTTTTCTCACATTGCTGGAACCTCCAAAACAATGCCACTGTGATGCCAGCAGGCACCCTTGGCTCTCTTGGTTTTAACTGTAACCTCTCCAGTGCTTTCCACTGAGTAAATTTCTCTTGTTAGTTTCTGATCAATACTTACAAAGAACTTTCCTTCTATCCTAGTTTAGGATGGACGATGAGTTTTATCAAACATCCATTCAGCATTTGCCCAGGAAATCTTTTTTTTCTCTCTCTTTCAACTTTTGAATATAATGCATTAAATTATTAGGTTTCTTGGGGCCGGCCCGGTGGTGCATCGGTTAAGATTGCACATTCCGCTTCGGCGGCCCAGGGCTCGCCAGTTCAGATCCCAGGCGTGGACATGGCACTGCTTGGCAAGTGATGCTGTGGCAGGCATCCCACATATAAAGTGGAGGAAGATGGGCACAGATGTTAGCTCAGGGCCAGTCTTCCTCAGCAAAAAGAGGAGGATTGACAGCAGACGTTAACTCAGGACTGATCTTCCTCAAAAAAATAAATAAACAAAATAATACAATAAATAAATTAATAGGTTTCCTGATTTCAAATTATTCCTGAATTCCAGAAGTAAGCCCTTCTTGACTATGAGGTATTTCTTTTCTTTTCTTTTCTTTCTTTCTTTTCTTTTTTTTTTGGTGAGGAAGATTGCTGCTAAGCTGACATCTGTGGCAGTCTTCCTCTATTTTGTATTTGGGACGCCACCACAGTGTGGCTTGATGAGCCATGTGTAGTTCTTCGCTAGGGATCCAAACCCATGAACCCCAGGCCGCTCGAGCAGAGTGCATGAGCCTCACTACTACACCACAGGGCTGGCCCTGGGGTATTTTTCTTTTAATATATTGCCAAACTCAATTTGTTAATGTTTCACTATGATTTCCACACCTCGTAAGTGGGACTGCTTTACAGTTTTCCGTGCTTGTGCGCTGTCAGCCTCTGTGGTAAAGATTGTACTGTAACAAGCCTGGGAGGAATCTCCCCGAGTTTCCACCC
This sequence comes from Equus quagga, assembly GCF_021613505.1. Lineage (NCBI taxonomy): Eukaryota > Metazoa > Chordata > Mammalia > Perissodactyla > Equidae > Equus > Equus quagga. The sequence goes on along the minus strand of NC_060277.1, from coordinate 113,639,211 downwards.
CCTGGCAGGTTGAGTAACAAAGAGTGTCTGTCCCTTTCAGGGTTAGCAGGACTCTTCCTTAACACCTTCAAAGACTGGTACTTTTTTAGGGAAAATAGATTTTTGACATTTTAAATTTCTTCAATGATGAAATCAGTACAGTGCATAGCTTTCTGGAAATACAAAATAATTTTTCTGACTTGTCCTCATTCCCAAGGGTTGTTACTTATGTTATATCCTTTTTGTTCTCTGTTGCACATACCAGAAGTTTATTGAAATTACTGGTCATTTCAGAAAATAAGTATTTTTATCAATGAGGTCAACTCATTTTCCATTTTTTATTTTACCAGTTTCTGCTCTTTAACTTTATTAATTTCCTCTTCCTACTTCTTTTGGTTTATTTGCCCTTTTATCGCTTCTTGAACACAATGTTTTATTTTCATTCTTGTTAATGAAAATATGAATAAAGTTCCGAGAGGTCCTGGTTTACCTGAGGCCCTTTGGCGGCACCCGGAAGTCTTCACACGTAGACGCTTTCTGTCATTAATTCCGAAATCGTGTGTAACCTCATGCAGACTGGACTCTTTTTCATCTTTCTCCCTTAAACTCTGGAAGCAGCACTACATTGTCATTTATATTTAAGATCTGTGATTCTCAGCCTGGGCTGCACATTAGAATCACGTGGAAGGCTTAAAAAAAAAAAAAAGAAAGAAAGAAAGAGAGAAAACAGATGATGCCTGGTCCTTCCCAGAATGAATAAACTGGGACTCTGGGCTGGGCGGGGTCGCAGGGGCTTGGCGCTCTCCCTGGGTCCCTGCAAGGGGCAGCGGGTTGAGACCACGACTGACGAGCTGCCCTGGGCTAGTCGGGCTCTCCTCCTGCCGGAATCTGGTTTTGCCCTGCCCATAAGCCAGTAGCATTTGTTCCCATACCTTTGGAATTTAAGCATTTCGCCAGCTGTGTCTCGGCGTGTGTAGTCTTTCTTCCAGCCATCTGGCTTCCGTGAGTCTTTATATCTGAAGATTTGTCTTTCTTGAACTCAGGCAAGTGTTTCCCTCTGCTGTCATTGGTTAATGCCCCTAATCTCCTGGAATTTCCATCTTATGGATATTGGCTTCCCCAGATCTATGGTCCATGTCTTCTATCTCCTTTTCAAAATGTCCATCGCTTTGGGTTTTTGCTCTGAATTCTGGGGAGAATTCCACAAACTGGGTTTTCAGTTCACAAGTTCAATTTTTAGTAGTACTGATTTGTCTATTTAGTGCCCTTTTTTGGGGATGATGATTATTTATTGTAATTCCAAGTATCCATTTTCCTAACACTGCTCTCATCTACTGATGTGCTATTCTCTGAAGCCTCCTACAGAGCATCACCTGGTGCACTCTCACGCACTCCTCTGTTTTTGGAATCAGGCTGGTGTCTGGAGGTGTCTGTTCTGTCTGTCCAGCCCGCCCATCTCCTCTTAGTCTGGAGACGGCCACTGATGACTCACATTTCGATGTGAAGGTTTAGTGACAGCTGGGCCTCCCCTCCCTCCCAGGCGAGCCAGGCGATCGTGGACATTCTCCAGTGGCAAAGCCCGTGTTTCCCCTAAGGGGCAGTGCAGTGGCAGCCCCCGTGGCAGGGCTGGGACCGCCCACTGGGAAAGGAGAACCAGTGCCTTAGATGGAATCCTTGCTTGGCTGAACAGCTTCTGCTCCTGCTCTCTGGTGACCTCCAGAAAGGACACAAAGTCCACGTAGATGTTCGCATCTTTCCAGAAGCCCATTGCACTGAGCCTCTGCTGAGGCGCGCTAGCGGGCACTCACTGCTCGTGTGTGTGTGTGAGGCGTGTGGCCTGTGTCCTCTTTCAGGTTGGTCTAAATTCTGCTGTATCTGCAGGATGGGCTCCTTATTGTTTTGGCGTGAACATCTGTCCTTCTCTTTTTGGTATTTTCTGTTACTTTGGTGGTAATGGGGGAGGGGCGCTTGATAAGCGAGCCCCTAGCCTGGCTCCATCAATCCAGGCCCTCTCCTGCATTTCTCAGGGTCCAAAACGCTTCTTTCCAGCCACAGCCGGGATATCCGTGTGATTCTGTTTTCTTCTCCATTCCTTTAGGTGATTCCCCCCGTTATCACGGTCACGCAGAGCTGATAAAGTTGGAAACGTGAAAAACCATAACGACTAAAAGAAATCCGCAGCAGACGCGGAGCCACTGTTCCCTGTGAACTACAACCCGCGCCCAGTGTGTGTGGGTGTGTCGCTTCAGCAGTAAGAGAGCAGCACGTGTCACAAGCCCACTGTCCCATTTGGTCCAAAGCCACTCGGGCTCCCCTTAATCTGTGCACAGCCCCAGGCCGCCTGACTCCCCGGCCACGGGGCCCCACCCTGCTCCAGGCCTTGTGCTTCGGCCAGGCCTCCCCGATCCGTTCCCACTTGTTTAAAGCCCGCCCCTTCGGCTCTGCCCTCGCCTCCGGACACGCAGCTTTGAGACCTGCGCAGCCGGCCAGGCCCTGCCGCTTTTGACTTTTGTACCCCGACGATGCTCCGTTTCAGCGTTTGCTGCTTTGCCGAATTAGGTTTGTTTTAAGACATGTATGCTTTCCATCCCTAAGTAGCCTGGGAACCCCCCGGGACACGAACACATCTTGCTTTTCTCGAGGCCCCGGACTGCACGCGAAGCCGCTTTACGCTTTTTGCGCACGGAGCCGCCTTACGCTTTTTGCGCTCGTCGTTGGCGGCCGCGCAGGTCTTGGCGTAGAGCGTGCGCACGTCCCGCAGCTCCTCCTCCTTCTGCCGCCTCGCGCACGCGGCGATCGAGTGGCGGTCGTGGGTCTTCTCCAGCTGCATCTGCAGGCGGGCCAGGTGCTGCTGCACCCCGTAGAGATCCACCCCCAGCTCCTGCCGCTGGACTCGGCTTTGCTTGGTGGCCACGCTCTGCACCGGAGAGAGAAACTGGGTCACGGGCTGTGGGCACGCAGCCGGGTGGAAGGCCGGACGGCGAACTCACCAGCTCTTGAAGTTCCAGCTTCAGTTTTCCTATCTGTCGGTTAAGGTAGTTCTTCAGGGCAGCCTGGAATCTTATCATCAGGGGCTAAAAAAAAAAAAGTACCCCGGGTCACTCTCCTGCCCATCCAGGGCTTAGCCTAAGTTGCCACAGCTTTCCCTCGGTGGGCCAGAAATGACTTCCACGCTGGGTGCTGCCCACTTCTGCCCGGATTCTGACTCTGGAATCCACAAATTAAAAGCACTGGAGACCTAGTGCGTATTTTGGCACAAGGGCAGAGTGAGCTGAGCAGTGGTCCCAGTTCAACCCCCAGGGCCGGAGCGGGAGATGAGCGGTGCCTGGGAGGCCAGGAGCAGGGTGAGCGCCCGGCCCCTTTGTCCAGAGCAGCTCCGGGTCCTTCGCACAGCACCCGGGAGCAAGGTGACTTTCCAAATGGGTTCATCTAGTCAAGATTTGCCTTCCCTGCTGGCCAGAGCGGTGGGCGAAGGAACTCACAACCTGGTTGGTACACTCACAGCCAGTGCTCTCAGTGGGGGTGATTTTTGCCCGCACTCAACATCTGGCAACGCCTGGAGACATTTCTGGCTGTCACAGCTAAGGGTGGGGGAGGGGGGACACGGTTGCTACTGGCATCTAGTGCACGGAGGCCAGGGACACTGACCAGTATCCCACGGTGCCCATGACGGCCCCCATCACAAAGAATGTTAGCAGCACTGTGGTTGAGAAACCCTGGCTTTGAGTGTATGAACCTAAAAGAAGAATATGCTTTACAAAGCAGCAGGCCAAGACCGCGCAGATAAACTGTCCAGTGAGCGGGTGAAATGGGGGCACAGCGTCTGAGGGGTGCGGAGTGGGCCATGGAGGCCGAGGGCAGAGCAGGGCCTCTCGGTCACTCCTCCTCTGTGTAGGGCAAAAGCAAAACCTCGGGATAGTTGCTTACGTGGTCTGGGTCCAAAACCACCAGTTGGGATCTGTCCTCTTCGGCCTCGTCACTTCCCTCGGACTCCATTCTCTCCGTGGCCTCTTCCTCTGCCATGCTTAACTGCTGGATCCTGTCCAGGAACGTGGGCGAGGCTCTGTCCCCAGGGTGGGCATCATACTCCTCTGGAGGGACGGCTGGGGGACACAGCGAACATCATTGAGGCGTTAAGAGGTGGTTAATAACGCCCGTCTGGGGGAGTCGTCAGGCAAGGCTGGTTTCCAGCCTCACACAACGTGATGGAAAAGAGGAACGACAAGCGTCCAATGGTTAGGGTTCAGAAGTGCCGCTCACAGCATCTCCTCTTCATGACCACATTTAAAAGAGCAGAGGGAAATCTGTTTTGTAGATCCTTTTTTATACATAGTGAAGAGAAAGGTGGCTTCTTACGGATAGACTAGATTGGTTTTTTTAAAAATGGGGAACAGCTGGTAAGATTGAAAGACATGAAATAGTCGTGAGGGTCTAGTTTCAGCTTGTCTGTCCCTGAGCGGGAGAGGTCCAGTTCTGTTTTTAACTCAGTTCGAGCTGTGCTGGCTTCATGTTGCCTGTGAGTGAGTGACACAGACTCTGTTAGGTGTATCATCCGTGCACATGTATTGCAAAATGAGAAATGTCCCTATCTGCTTTGCCATGTATGGGATACGGAAGCCAGCTAAACTCAGGGCTGTGCCTGGAAAGCCTTTGAAACTCAGCAAACAGACGCCCGTTGCGGTCGGCTCGACGTGTCGCTGAGCTCCTCTCTGAGATCAGGAGGCGGAGAGAAGTGGCAGTCAGAGTCCGTGGGTTGGGGCACCAGCAGGTCTCGGTCAAGGCCTGGTTCTGCCACTTACTCGGATGGGTTACTTAATAACTCTTGGGCTTTATGTAAAATGGAGAACTGTTCCTACCCATCGGTTAGTTTAAGGATTAAATGAGATGAAACAGAGTAAGTGCTCCATAAATGTTATCTATCTCTGTTAATATTATTTTTATCTTTAGGCTCACAGCCAAATAGGAAACGAGGTAACAGGCGGTGAGTGAGTGCTGTCCCTGGCACAGAGGGGATGCGAAGTGGCTCATCTCATGGACAGGACAGCCTCGGCGAGTGCCGTGGTACCTGGCTCCTGGGCAAAGGACCCCTCCTGGGGCGGGAGCAGCTCGTCAAAGTCAGAGGATGCGATGCTGCTCCCTTGGCTCAGTCGGAGGCGGTTTCGCGCCACAAGAGGAGAGACCTTGTGTTGGGAGCTTCCACGGGATCTCCCCTAGAGCAAGAACAACCGGACCTGAGTCAATGAGGGCTTAACCAGGACTGAGAAGTTACTCGAGCTTGATTCGTTACAGTGTTGAAAATTCAACATAATTGTTCAAGCAATAGAAAATCATTTGGATGTAAAGATTATTTGGCTTTTGCAAATGGTCAAAATAGGAAACATCTACCCCCCCGCCCCCACCACCAGGAATCCAGGAGTGGTCTGTGCCTGTCTAGGTCTGCAGCGAAGTGGAAATGCTGAGGCATGGGCCTGTGTTGGACGTGGGTCTCTGTGCTCCCAAATGCTCATCTCCCTGAGGATGGTAATCAACATCTCTGAGCATCCTCTTTCTAAAAGGATGCCAGAAAGCCTCAGCCCGGGGTGAGGGACTCCCAAGAGGGCTGTTTCTTCTCTTCTTTCAAACGTTCCAGTTTGGGGACGTTTTGATAAGCAAATATTTTCCCTTGATAAAAACGCCTGGCTCCATTTTAGCTTTAAAAGAGACTTTTGCAATTATTATTGTTGACAATGATTATTGCTGATGATGAACTGGTGAATATTAGTAACAAGGGACAATGACCCTGCACAATGACCCTGAGAGGCAGCTGCTAGTCATTTCTGGCATCTGTAGGGGAAGCGCCGCACAGAGGCTAAAGACGCTGCCTAAGGTTCGCACAGCTGGCTAACGGCAGGTTCAAAGTCGGGCTGTTTCAATCCCCACCTCATGCTCTTTCTAACGCTACTTCCTCAGATGATGCTGACTCTGTAAATGGTTTCTGAGACATCCAGAACCATAATGACGTGAATAGGGGCCCAGAGGCAAAAGTCCACCTCCGAGGGGTCCCAGGAAGGGCTTCTCGTAACGAGAAGGCGCTGAGGCGTCTGTACAGCCGCTGGACGCAGCAGCCCCCACCCCACGATTCCTATTTCTCCTGAAGACTGGGCAGCAGCTGGGAGGGAGGGAAATAGGGTTTGTCTCTGCCCTTGTGGTTGGCAAATTTGGAAACTGTTTCCCAGTAAATTTTCTAGAAACTAGACCCAAGGAAGGACACGGTGCTTATAGCTCAACAAGTGGCCTACCCTTGAGAGCTCCTGGTTATCTTGCAAGGTGAGAAACTGTTCATTCTGTTGTTGCTGTTGAATTCTTAAAAGTGGTTTTGGTCATGTATTTGTCATTGTAATCATACAGCTTAATTAGGGCTCATCGAATGTCAGAGCATGTTACTCTCCAGTTATTAACCCTTTTAGTTTCACGGGGCGAGGACAGATCATTGCTTTGTGGTTCAGAACGGTGGCTTCAGAGCAAGAGGGACCTGCCATCACAGCCGCATGACTCTGGGCAAGGAGGTCCCTTCCCCCCTCAGTTTCCTCATCTGTCAGCAGGGACCATAATAGTCCCCACCTCACAGGGTTGTTGTCAGGATTCCCTGAGACAATACCCCTCAAAGCACAGAAGTGTCCAGCCCAGAGTTGATGATGGAGAAATGGAATGTGTTCTCTTCTGACCCCGCCCTGCCCCTTGCTTGCCTTCCAGAACAGTTCAAACCTAAAGCCGGCAGGTGGGGCTGGCCTAATGCGGGGGGATGAGGAGGGCGGGCTCCAGGGCTGTCCCCGTGGGGGCTCATCACAGCACAGGCGTCAGGGCCAGGCTTGCTGAGGAGAGGTCCCCGCAGAGGACTGCCTGGCGCAGAGAGTCAGAGTCCAGGCATCTGGGGGCTGGCCTGGGTGGGGCTGGCCCAACAGGGTGACGAGGGTGTCCACAGTCAGGGTGGCCCAGTGTGGGGTGTCCAAGCCCAGGCAGGGTGAGGAGGGTCGGCCTCGGGATGGGGAAGTGCAGTGAAGGGCACATCCGGGGGCTGATCAAATTAATAAGTCTGTCAAGGAGAGCAGGGACTCGGCTCACTGTTGGAAAAAGGAGTTACAAACACGGAAGGGGCCAGAACTAGGAGGAGGCCCTTGAGTGGTGGATTTGTGTTAGAGAGGTGTTGGTGTGAGCTATGTATGTGTCTGTGTGTGGTGTATGTGCGTATGGGGGGTGTGTGTGTGATGTGTGTGCATATGGTGTGGTGTGTGGGCTGTGTGTGCATAATACTGAGAAGGCTTGGGGACAGTGACATCCCGGTGGCAGTGAGAATACCTAAGCACCCAAATCTTGACTTCTAAATTCTATTTTCCATGAAAAGAAATGGGGATCCCAGAGGAATGTCTGACTCTAAGGCTAGGGCCGTCTCTGCCAGAGACCAAGAAAGCGCTCGAAGGATGACAGCAGTTAAAAAAGAAGAAGAATGTGGGCGTGTGAGAAGGACACGAAGGCCAATTTAAATGGGCTCTCACTGGCCAAATTGGGGACAATTTGAGCATCAATAGAAATACTGATAGCAGTCGGTTATAACCCAGCAAATGAAATGGGGAACGGTGAGTCCGTGCAGATATAAATACGTAATTGAACACATTGAAAGTTCTCTGAGGGATGGGAGGTTTACGTAGTTTCAAAGTATCTCCCCATGTTTATCTCAGAATGCGGTTGTTTTAACATCTGAAAATCAGTTAATGTAACCACCCAATTAATAAACTAAAAAAGAAAAAACATGCCATCATCTAATAGACACAGAACAATCTTTTGACAAAATCCAGCATCCTTTCATGAGAAAAAGAAGTACTCAACCAACAAGGGTAGAAGGGAACTTCCTCCACCTGACACAGGGCATCTCTAAAACCCCACAGCTGCCATCACCCTCAGAGTGAGAGGCTGAGAGCTGTCCCCCGAGACCAGAACAAGACAAGGATGCCCGCTCTCGCCACTTCTATTCAACGTAGTGCTGGAGCTTCTAGCCAGTGAAGTGAGGCAAGGAAGAGAAACAAGAGGCATCCAGATGGGAAAGGGAGAAGTTAAACTGCTTTTCCTTGCAGACAACATGATCACCTTTGTGAAAAAGCCTATGGATTCTACAAAAACAGCTACTGCACCTAACGAGGGCATTTAGCGATGCTGCGGAATATAAGATCAATGTACAGCAATCAACTGCATTTCTATGTACTAGCAACAAACTATTGGAAACCATTTACCGTGGCATCAAAAAATGCAAAATGGTTAGGGATAAATCTGACAAAAGTCGTGCAATACCCGTATGCATTGCTGAGAGAAAGAAGTTCTAAAAAAAGGGTGGTAATCTGTTGTGATGTTTTTTCTCATATGAAATAAATATTCACTTTTGTATCTTAAACAAAAAAACCCTCCTTCCCACACAATTCCTCTTAAATGCAAAGGGGTGAAGGGTAACTTCACGTGCAGCAGGCTGGCACTTTCTGGACAGGTGATCCATGCCCACCTTGTCAGTAATGGGACAAGCCCAATGGTGCACCATCCGATAGGATGCAAGGAGAGCACAGCATCCTTCTGTGACATCCCTGCCAAGGGACCACGACCCAAACTGCACCATGAGGAAACACCTGGCAAAGCCACACTGAGGGACATTCTACAAAATAGTTTGGTCTGTGATCTTTGAAAGCATCAAGGTCATCAAAGTCAAGGAAAGATTAAGACTAAAGAGACGTGACAGCTGAAGGCAACAGGAGATTCTGAACCGGACCTCTGCTGTAAAAGACATTATTGGGACATTTGATGAATGAGGACTGAGGACTGTTTAGTAATATCATGCAATTTCCTGATTTTGATAGTCACGTTGTGGTTGTTTGTGGGAACACGGAAGCGCTGGCAGGCAGTGGTGCAACAGATGGGCAGCGCACTTTTTAATGCTTAAAAAAAAAATAAAAAGTTCTTATCATACTTCACTTTTTCTATAAGTCTGTGCTTGCTTAAAAGTGAACAACGAAAGTTCTATGAATGTGACCATTGTCATTATTATCTAGGACTGCCCTGTCCAGTGTGGTAGTCACTAGCCACAGGTGGTTATATAAATGGAAATAATTAGAATCTTAAAAATTTAAAAATCCAGTTCCCCGTCTGCCTGGCCACATTTCAGGTGCTCTGCAGCCACATGTGACTATGGCTACCGTATTGGACAGATGAAGAGCATTTCCACCCTCATGGGATGTTTTATTGGACAGCACTGCTCCAGAGCGGGGAAACCTGGGTGCCCTGACATGGAATGCTCCCAACCTCTGGAGGGTCTGAAACTCTTGACATTTGGCAATGGATCCAGAGACCTAAGTCTGCTAAGAAATTCTAGTAAGGATTGTGATCTGTGTTTAGAGTGGACCCTGAGTTCCTCACGTAGGCTGACAAACCCCATGGCAGTAAAACACTTGCGTAGCACAGACCTCAGGCCACTCACCCGTTTGCTAACCCTCCGTCGAGAAGCACCCTGGCCCGTTTGCTCAGGTGAACCTAAGACTTGCTCGGATGGCTCTGTGGAGATGACGCTCGCTCCTCTGGATTCTGATGGCTGGGGCGCCTCTCTGTCTTCAAGTCCAGCTTCCCGCCTTGCTCCCTCTTGCTGCGCTTCCACAGGACTGACTCCTGGAGAAGTCACATCTGTAGCACTGGCCTTTCCGTGAGGGAATGTGCCTTCCTCATCCGACTCGAAATCCTCTTCAAATTCGAAATCCTCTTCCGTTTCCACTTCCTCTTCAGTTTCGACTTCCTCATTGGTTTCGACTTCCCCTTCCATTTCCATTTCTCCATCATTTGCGATTTCCCCCTCAGAATGCTCTGTAGCACCAACAGCTTCCTCATTTTTCTGGTCACTGCTCTTCTCTATTGGTGGTACCTGTAGTCGTGTGGCAGGAAAAAAAATCAGGAAACAAAGTCTAGAGGTTCTTGTGAGGTTTTATTCTTCATGGTGTAATCATATGGCTGTTTCCGGCTACATCTGCACATTTCTGAACATCACTAAGAGATTATGTTTCATGCTTTATCTACTCTCTGTCTTTTGGTAATTGTTTTGCATCCTTCACTTGAGGAAATGAGTTTCGAAAAACTCAGCTCAATCTAAGAATAGGATAGCCCTGACGTTTCTGACTAGCTGTCAACACTCTAGAAAGGGGTGGAAGGAAACTGAGTTTCTCTGCAGCTGGATTGAGTCTGTTCCAGCGCAAGGTAACAGGGTCAGCACACAGTCTTCTTGAGCAAGTCCTGACTCTCTTTAATTGCTAGTAAATACAAGCCCAGAATAGTTCACCCCACAGGGACCTTTACCCCGTCGCCTTCATCCTTCTGGTCCTCCACTCCTTCAGAAGCCACGTCTCCTTCCAGGTGAGACCTGGGTGCAGAGAAACAATTTAACAATTTCAAATAATAGCCTTCTTTTTCCTGGCATTGATCACCTCCTGAACGTCTGTATCTATTTATTTACTTGTTAACTATCTGCCTCCCCTCTAGGCTGTCGGCCACAACTTAGTCACGTTTGTCACTAACCACAGTGCCACATCATGCCTATCATGAGAGTGCCACAGAAGAGTTGTTCCATGAATGAATGAATGAAAAATACAATTATTGAAGCATTAAAGGGACAGCACAAGTAGATTATGCCAGAAAAGTCACCTTAAATACACTTGTGTCTGTGACAAAACTGGGGAAAAGAAATAGAAAGTAAGAGAAAATTGCGTAAAAAGGACTTTAAAATAGTTTCTATCCTTTTAAACCAAGCATCAGTGAGCAGAGGGGGGGTGGGGTATCCGCCCTTCCAGGAGGGAGGCGGGGGCTGGGCTGGTCTCTCTCTCACAGCGTCAAGGTGGGACCGCATCCCGCAGACCCCAGCCCTGCAGAGACCCCTGCTCTGGGCTCTGCAGCAGGGAAGGCCAAGCATAGTGGTTGCCATGGTTACTGCGGGGTGAGCCCGTCCCGGGTTTCAGAGAGTGGAGCGCCTGGAGCCAAGGAAGGAGGGAGGGTGCGGGAAAGGACAAAGGGACGGGAGGTGAGAAGGAAGCGGGGGCACGCAGGGGGTGGGTGGGGGGCGGCCTGGGAGAGCAGGAAAGGTCCAGAGAGTGGGGCTGGAAGGGGCAGAGGCAGGAGGAAAGGAGCATGGAGGGGAAGGGGCGCCGAGGAGGCTATGGAAAAGGTCAGGCGTGGGGGCCGCTCCGAGACCCGCGGTCCCCCGGCCTGGCTTACCCGCCCTCCTGGCCACCCGGCTCCGCCATCTCCTGTTGCTAGGCGACGTCGTCAACATCCGGCGAGCGGGGACCAGGCGCAAGGGGGGGGGGGCGGCCTGGGCGCGCGGCCTTTGTGCCGCTTACGTGCACGAGCAACACACAACACCTAAATATGTAAATATAGTAAAGCGTAAATACGTATTTTCTCCATCTCTATCTCCAAGTCCGAGCTCTACCCCGCCTGGCTCAGTTTCTGTAAAGTGACAACCAAGCAAAAGTGTGTTCAGCCGGGCAACTCCGATGCCCCAGGGGACCGCGCCAGGCACCCAGGAACACAGGACAGCTAAGTGCCCCAGGGTGGCAGGCGGAGGTGGGGGCGCGAGGGGCTCCAGAGCCGGCTGCACCTTCGGGGGGTCGGAACCCCCGCCTGGCGCCCGCTCATCCGTCTCCAGACATCGGGTGCTCGGCGCCCCCTCCGCCGGGGTCCTGCCAAGAATCCTTGGCGGAGGAGGGATGCCCAGTGGCCTTCTGGTGGGTGTCGTTCCCTTCCTACCCCAAATACGAAAGATAGAAATGCAGAGGGGGGACGGAGAGGGTGAGCGCGCACGTGGAGTGTCCAGGGCGGAGTCCCGGGGCCAGGGTGCCCGGCGGCGGCGAGGCCGGGAATTGGGGCGGCCGGGGTGGGGG